>NC_056733.1:259898011-260148011 GCF_019279795.1 Protopterus annectens
ATGTTTTGGGGCCAGTCAATCACTCCAAAACTGTAAGTTAGGACAGGAAAAGCAAACTGGTTTATAGCTTGGATTTTGTTTCTAGATGTCAGTGTTGTTTTCAGGATTTATTTAAGTCTTCTGAGGTATTCCTTACCAAGTTTTATTCGCATTTGTTCATGTTTTATTGTTGAACCTTCATCAATTCCCAAATATTTATACACTCCTTCTTGCTCAAGTTCCTTTATATCACATTCTTGTACAAACTGATGTTTTCTTGGCGTTGCAGTTTTTCTGCTTTAATGGTTGCTTTTGCACATTTATCAAGACCAAATTACATTCTTATCTCATCAGAAAAAGATCTGACAACTTGCAATTGTGCTTTCTGTTCCTCATCTGATGAGCTATACAGTTTTAAATCATCAACAAGGAGAAGGTGAGAAGTCTTTACACTTTGTTGTTTTCTAGGAGCCAGATTATAGCCATGGCCAAAGCTGTTGAGTAAACAGCTTAATGGGTTAATGGCAAGTCAGAATAGCAGTGGTGATGGAGAGTCACCCTGGAATATCTCCCCTTTGAATTGTTATCCCTGGGATAACAATTTATCCTTTATCATGGCTTAATTCCAAAGTGGTCTGCCACTATTTCATGGTCACTGTAATGTAGTTGATCAGTATGGGATCTATCTTATACATTTATAAGCACTCTTTTATCTATGAATGAGGGATACTATCAAATGCTTTTTTGTAGTCACTCCATGCCATAATTAGATTCTTCCCCTTTTTACAGTTCTCTATTATGACTTTAACAACAAATGATCCTTTGTTCCATATGACTTTCTTTTATTGCCCTTTTTTCTATTACCATAATTGTGTTTTCCTTCTAAATGACTATAAACTGTGTCAGCATCAATTCCTGTGTATAGTTTATATGTCGTTGGAAGGCAAGTTATTAGTCTATACTTTTTAGGATAGCTTACAGGTTCACTCTTAAGAAGGATCATTGTTTTTCCTGTTGTTAACCAAATTGGTGTCTGTTCAGGGTGTGCATATAAATAGTTCTTACTCATGGTTAAGTCTTCATACAAAGATGTTAATACTTTCAGCCAAAAATTAGGTACTGCATCTGGGCCAGGGGGTTTCCAATTAGAGGCTTTTCTTAACTTGTTTCAATCTCTCTGGCTTTTACTTCATCCCATTTCATATCATGTACCTTTGAACCTTTTATTCTTTCTTTTACTTCTTCTACCATTTAGCATCTTTGTTATGGTCCACAGGATCTTCATAGATATTTCTCCAAAATGTATCCATTTCTTCTTTTTTTTGGCAGTCTTTCAATTCCTTTTACCTTATTTCCCAATTCTCTATAACACTTTTTGGGATCATCAATAAATTGCTTATTTTGTACTTTTCCTTTATATTTATCTTTGTATCTTCTAAGTCTTTCCACCCGTGCTAAAACGTTTAGTTCGTTATTTGCAATAGTGCATGATAGATCCTGGTCTGTTCTAATATTGCACATTGCTTTATCACATCTATCTTTCTTAGTATTTTTGTTGATCTATTCCCTCTTCTATAGTCTTCTAACAGTGACACTTCTTGTCTTAATTGCTTTACAGTTTTCTCTATTTGATATTTACATGATGGTATTCGATTTCTCCCCTTTCTTTCCCTCACTGCCCTGTGTTCTTGTGGTAGAACTTTATCAGTTATTAATTTAGCTGCACAGTAATATATCCTATTTACTTCTGTTATATCACATGGATCTCTATGAACAGTCCTAATTACTGTGTTCATTTGTTTTATCAGACGTCTGACTTTTTGGGTTTTATTAACCTTCTGCAGTCTTTCTTTCATTGATCTTGATATATCTCTCCATGTCTATTAAATCAAGCAATTCTTCTCTTAGCTCATCTTCTTCCAAACTGAGGACACATCCCTTATTTTCCAATTTCTGTGGGCATTCTATAGAAGGTTCTATATCATCTTCCTGTGACACAGTGTCATCAATTTCATCCTGTGCTGTCCATTGCTCTATCATATGGGAACTCACTGGCCTATCACTCCTCAACATTATTTGCATCAGAGTTTCCACAGTTTCCTGCTCCTTCCCTTGCTGTCTAGTTTCAAGTGAATGTTTATACTGGTTTCCGGTGGAAGGCTCCAAATTATCTTCATATGGGACCTGACCAATTGCTTCCTGTTCTACTGGTTTTCCCTTAATTTGGATATCCATCACTCTATCCTGTTGTGGTACCTTTTGAATTAGATTTTCTACACTAAATCCTTCACTTTGCAGATACTTCATAACCTCAGTTTCTATTTCTTTAACTTCTCCATTACTAGTCTCCTTTTCCTCTTTGTCTTTCTATTTTTGCATTGTAAAGTTTTCCCTATCTGGATTCCTTTGTCTGTATTTCTCTTCAAATATCTTTAGTGATGCTCTTTTTGTATTAGTTAGTTTTGCTTTCTCCTTTGCATAAATATTACACCATATTAAATCTCTTTTTCTTTTCCATGTCCATATTTCTTCTTCAGATGTTTCCTGATCTTCTCCCTGGTTGGATGTAACCTAGACTTTCTACATCAATCCTCCACTTCACAGGCACTCCATAACTTTAACTTCTATTTTTTTAACTTCTGCTTTACTGATCTTTTCTACATTCTATCTTTGTGATATTTTTTTTATTGTGAAATCTTTATATCCGGATGCCTTTGCCTGTATTTCTCTTGAAATATCTTCAGGGCTGCCTTCTTTACATTGATTAATTTGGCTTTCTCCTTTGCATAAATATTGCACCATATCAAATCTTTCTTTCTTTCCCATGTCCATATTTCTTTTTTATACATTTCAAATATCTCTTGGTTTTGTTGTTTCACACTTCCTCAGATGCTTCTTTTCCAAACAGATCAAGGTTTCTTGATCTGTATACTGCTTTTCACAAATCTGTTGTATTAATGAACACAAATTTTAATTTGAAGCTTCTGACAGTTTTTCTTGTGGAAGTATTTTTCTTTCCTTTAATTTCTCTCTTAATCATTTTGTATATCTTGTGTCTGGAAATTCTGGGCTTTTTGCATAATAGTAATAATACATCATTTCCTTCTTATCCGCAATAGTCTGTCATCTTTATGACTCTTCTTTGGCCTATCAGTTTTTGTGATTTTTGCGGACTGCTACTTCCGTCTACAACAGGGGGACCATCCTCCCCCTAGGCCTGGCCCATCCCCATTGTAGGAATGTTTTTGTATTTTGAGGATTCTACACTGTTATCTTTTCCAGTCCTGGCACCAGTGCACCTACCAGGATTGGGCACTTTTTTATCCTGGGTCTTGTACACCCAGCTATCTTTTTTAGTTTTTGACTGACTTCTGTCCATGATATATGCTATATAAATACAGTCTATTTATCAGTGCCGCCTTGGTGAGATTTTGTGAAAACAGGGTCTACTTCATGAAGGTACTCACCAAGACTTGAGGATGAATTCAATTTCAGCAATACTACTCTCCTTTGCTTGCTGAATTTTCATCTCTCCATTCGGACTGTATGGCTGCTGTTATTCTCCTTAAGGACGTGCTTCCAAAATCCCACTCACTCCTTATTTCTTGAATTTCCCATTTCATCATCATCCTGTTCCACTTTGAATTACAGCTTTCTACTTGTGTTATGTATGTAAGCCTTAACTGTGTATCTCTAAAATATCTCTTCAAATCAGGTAATCCTAAACCATCTTGTTTTATTAGAAGGATTATCATATCCCACTTGACCTTTGCCCTTTTCTCCTCTTAAGAAAAAAATCCTTCAACTCATTACTAATTACTGTCCACAACTTCTCCTCTGGTTGATAAACCTCTGCCTGACCTATTTATAAAACTAAAGGGACTAAAAACATTTTCACTGCTTGTATATTACTATCCATATCCAAAAACAAGAGCTTCCAGCTTTTCATTTTTTGTATTATCTTTTGTTTAGTCTCTTCCCACATATTTTTAGCTGCCATAACACCATAACAGAATTGTTTTTAATCCATAGTCCTAAATACTTAATTTTATCATGTCTCCACAAATATTGGCATTGCTGAACCAATTCATGTGTGGGTACATAGTTTACAGCTATAACCTTAGTTTAATCTTCATTAATTTTATATCCAGAAAAGACATGAAACTATTTCAAAATGTTCCACAATAATTATGTGTCCTTTCCTGGTTTTATCGGGTACAAAATAATATAGTTTGCAAATAACTCCAATGTTTCTTGATTACCATACAAATTATATCCTCAAATTTCTGATTCCCTTACCTTCTTTGCCAGTGATTCTAAATATAACACAAATAACAAAGGGGAAAGAAAACACCTCTGCCTGTTCCTCTGTTCAGATGCAACTTATTACAAATAAATCCTCCCACTTTAATTTTTGCCTGCAACCCCACATATACTCCTAATTAACCTTATTATTGTATCAGGGAATGCAAACACTTCCATTGCCCTACTCATGAAATCCCAGATTATACTGTTGGATGCCTTCACTGCATCAAGACCCGCAGCAACAGTGGTATTTTCTTACACTCTGCTCCTTGTGGATCATCATTGTTCTATTAATGTTGTGAAATGTTTGCCTCTCAACAAAACCACATTGATCCATATCTATCAGTTTTGGCAACACCTTTGTCATTCATTTAACTAGCACATACATAAACACGTTATAATCATGTTTAAACTGAAACAGGCCTATATGAAGCTGGATCTGATGGGTCTTTGCTGTCTTTAGGTATTACAGTCACCACAGCTTTTTTGCAGGATTTTGACACTTCCCCTCCGTTTAAAATACTGTTGAACAAAAACTTACAGATTTTTATCCCTTTCTTCCCTCCGAGTTCTCAACTTCCATCAGAATACCATCTATTCCTGGAGAGTTTCTTCATCTCCTCCTATTTTAACTGTTAATTGTTGAGCCTCATCTACATCTAACCTTGGCATACTTAAGTCTTCCATAAATATTTCAATTTATGCTCTTTCTTGGTTTCCACATTTCATTGCATCATACAACTTTTCATAATATTTCCACTACATCTTTAATACCTCTACATGATCTCTGGTTATTTTTCGTGTTATAAGCTCTTTACGTTTGGCAAAAACCCTTTATACTTTCTGTTGCCTAAGTCATTGTGCTAAAGTTTTTTTTGTGCTCTGGAGTTATTATAAAAAAACAGTTGCTTACCAGCAATCTTTCTAAACTCATGCATATTATCCAGCTACTCCCTTATTTACTCTTTAGCACTGTGCAGTTGCACCTCTTCTTGTTCTGTGAGATTCCCCTTATTCTGCAATAATACAACCATTATCAGCCCCGGGTCTATATCATATGAGCGAATTGTACAAATTGCGAACGCTCATAATATCGAACGTACTGGACCTCGAAGTGCTTTTTCTGAGATTGCAGTACAGTGAAGAATGGGATATTTGCCCTTTCCTCACTGTAGTGCAATCTCAGAGTTGTAATATATATTTAGCTGGGGGGGGGCTGTGTGCAGCCCCCCACAATAGGAAGTTCGAGGTCCAGTACATTCGATATTATGAGCATTCGCAATTTGTGTGATTCGCTCATATGATATAAACCCATCAGCCCCTCTAAATCATTCTTGTTACTTCTTAACCATATCTCTTTTTCTTTTGTTTCTACCCTGTTTTTAAACTCCACTTTCATTTTATTCTACTTACTAGCTGTAACTTCTGAAGATACTTTTATATTCTCTAATAACTCTTAAATATTTTCCACACTACCCATTCCTAAAATTCCTCTCTTTTTAAAAGATAGGTCAGAAAGTGCCAGTGTCTTATTTTCACTTTATTACTCTGCAGTTTTATTTTAATTTTATTGGATGTGATCTGAAACAGTTATTTGGATGTATATCAAAACTTTCAATTAAATGCATATGTTCCTGTGAAATACAATTTCTTCCAAGCCTAGCCCAGTTTTCTTACCTTGAGGAACAAAATGTAAATTCTCACTAAGCTCCTACTATTGAATTCACATCTTCTATACTAAATATTTTCATAAATGTCTTCTAACATCTACCCTCTTTTGTTATATTTTCCCTTCTAGGCCCCATGATACTTTCTCACTGTTGCAAATCAAATTACATTCCCCACCCATAAGTAATAGTCTCTGCTGAAACTGATTATTTCTCCAAGAATTTTCAAAAACCCCATTACAGCAGTTTTAGTGGAATATAAATACATGCCAGTGTAATCCTCCTTCCTTGCCAGTAGCCCTTTACTACTACAAAAATACCATTATTGTCTTTTTTTTTCTTTCTTATATCACTGTAAGTACTTCCATTTCCCTTTGCCCCAGATATTCTGCTGAATAACCATCCTAAAATTCTTTCTTTATCAGATTCACATGCTCAGTTCTTTCTAAACGTGTCTCCTGTAGCATAGCTATTTGCACTCTGCATTTCTTAATATGGTTCAGTTCTCTTTTGTTTTTGTATATACCTGTGAGATCATTCATGTTCAAATATAATATAGAAAGTGTCACCATTATGATAAGCTTATTTCTACTTGTTATGTATAATATTTAAAAAAAAAATGTCTAGCTTCAGGTTTTGTGTTATATGCATAGACTGGTAGGTTGATCTTTTATACAGTTGTTTCTTGTCATATCCATTTGAACACCTACGTCACATTTTACAATAGTTTTTTCTTAATGAAAACACTCAAGCAAAAAAAAAAAAAAAAAACTTCCAGAACACCTCATAATCTATTAACTTAATAGTAACACACAAAACTATATACATCTTCAAGTAATGAAGTTTAACCCTCCTAATAGGAACAATTGTCCCAGATTGTATTTCCTGTTTAGCATGTTTTGCATCAAAAATGACTTGTATACTTCAGGAAAAATATTCCAAGGATAGCAGAATACAGCAGCTTGAACCTCACACCTTCCAATCAACATTCCCTGATTGATGGAATAAATTTACTCTTCTCCCTGGTGATCAGTGAGTAATTATTTTTCACAAACACTCTATTATCTATTTAAAGCTTCTTCCATTTTTTCCAGCCCTTTATTTGAGTTGATATACTCCTTCAATGTTTCATTTATTTTATGCAGCTCTGAGCAAATGTGACTTATTTTTCCTCTAAATCACTGGAAATCATGTCTTGCACCAAAGCTGGAGTTTGAACTGCCTTTTTTCCCCCTAAACAGCTGCAGGATTCCTCCCAGTCAGTGTTTTATTGTTACTTTTTGTAGTTGATTTTCTTTCAGGTTCTCTAAATTTCTTCTTTGCTGGCATCCAGGCAATGCACTTACAAGTCAGTAACTGAAATTTACCCAAAATGGCAAATTCACTGGCTCTCTTTTTTGTGCTTCTGTTTTTACACTGGGAGAGTTGAAATTAAGCTGTTACTCAGTATGCAGCTACCTTGGAAGTCTACACGCTGCATTTTTTAATATAATTCAGTACTTTTACTTTATTGTCTATTTCTGTGAGCCCACTGACATTATAAAATTATATCAATAGTGTAGTTTTTATGATGAGAAATTATTATACCCACCTGTTATATATGTCTGCTTTTTTTAAATGTCTATTTCCAGTTTTTATGTCATATGCACACATTAATGTCTGACAAACTGATCCATTATGCAGTTGTTTCTTATCATCTCTATTTGAACATATGTCACATTTTACTGGACTTTTCATTTTAATGAAAACCCTTAAAAAACACATCCTGGAACACACACATAGCTTAGTAACTTAAAAGAAACAAACAGAACTATGTATATCTTCAAATAATGAAGTTTAACCCTCCTGATAAGAACAATTGTCTCAAACTGACAGCTGCACCCACAGACATTATCTGACCTAAAATTAAAGTTATCTATGCTAAAGCGCATGATACAGCCTGTCCTCCTACTCAAACTAATTGCTGTCTTTTCATGTTTTATCTTTATTCCCCTCCAAAATGTGAAAAAGAGGTTATATGCTATCAGAAACATTAACTTTTAGCCTTAAGGCTATCTTTAAAGAAAACTCAATTAGACGCTGTTCTAGAAAATACAATTAGGTGTTTCAGTACCAGGAAAACTTATATCTCTTATTCACTTTATTTTTTTAGTAAGCTGCCTGCCCTTGTGTATTTTAATTTTATGTTTTTCTTAGCAAACCATGTCCAGAGCTCTCAAGATTTATTGCCTGGACTTGTACTCAGATTGTCCCCATGAAAACATAAGAACAAAATGAAAAACTGCTCCCAGCTGCAGACATCTGAAATCACACTGAAACTGTATTTGCTAAAGGAAAACTTTGCTTTACATTCACAGTGCTCTCTTATTTTTACAGCACATGTGCTTATACAAGAACCCCTGCTTTACATTCACAGTGCTCTTTTATTTTTATAGCACATGTGCTTATACAAGAAACTTGTTATCAGATTATGTCAAGTACATTAATCCATTCACTATGCAGTAGTAAGGAAAACATCTCCACTCGACATATATTATAATCAGTGCACTTTGACAACCTATTTCCTATCATAACAACCCAGGATTACAGCATATGAATGTAAGCATGCTTTTGTCCAACATTTTTTTCTTTTTACATTGTAATGCTGACATTTCTTAAAACTAAAAAAGAAAAAGTACTTGTTTACTTTAGTATCATCATCATATATAACAATCACTGAAAATCCTTTACTATATAACATGCAATTTATATCATGAAATATTTTATACAAATACCGATAAGAACAAAAATGTTTTTACTTGGTTACTCTTTTTTTCTTTCTTCCTTCCCCTTTAAGTGTCATTCTAAACATTAATGGCATGAAGTGGGGTAAATGCCTTTCAGTCCCCCAAGAAGTTTAACAGTCAACAAAATTCCAGACTTTCTCAGCCTTTTTTGTGTCATGCCAACTTCATAATTGTGATTGATGCTTTATAGTGTTGCATTTATTCACTAATTTCAGTAGTGTTGCTTTTCTACTTGTTCATTTCCATCTCCCAAACCCAGACTCTGGTTCAACAAGGTATTCCAGATTCTTCTAGTCAACGTTTGTGATTTTTCCCTGTCTGTCAAGCATCTTCCTTTGGAACATTGGAAAAGGTTTTACTGGCAAAGGATCTCGATGGACTTTATTTTCAGAAGAATGAGTAGCAGAGTTCCCCTCTGACAGCTCAGTTGTTGTTGGACAGAATTTTATTTCCTCCTTAGCCTCTTTTGTATCAAAAAATTATGTTGATCATTCAGGAAAAATAATCTGAAGACAGCTGAATATAGCAGCTTCAATCTCACACCTGCCTTTTGATAGTTACTGATTTCAGGGATAACTTTGCTTCTTTTCTGCCTGGTGTACAGTGAATAATCATTTTCCACAATCACTCCTACTTTCTCAGTTTTTAAGACTTAACCCTTCTACCACAATTTTGTCAAGATCAACTCTTTCTGCTGGTATGACTTAACCTTCATTACTACAGGTCATGGCTGCTTTCTCGTGGTGAAGTTTGGAGCATGCACACAA
The DNA here is from genome assembly GCF_019279795.1 of Protopterus annectens. NCBI lineage: Eukaryota > Metazoa > Chordata > Ceratodontiformes > Protopteridae > Protopterus > Protopterus annectens. Next base: position 259,907,516 of record NC_056733.1, read on the forward strand.
TATGCCCTTTCAACTAACAAATCTTGCTGTGGAATACCAGTCCAGTTGGCTATTTGTGCTTTCATAAAATTAATACAGTCTGCTCCTTCCAGTTTCTCTGATACAGCAGAAAATCTCAGGTTTTCTCTGTGTGCTCTGTCCTCTAAATCTAAACAGCTCTGAGCACATTTGATTTATTTTTTCCTCTCAATTACCAGAAGCTATCTTTTGTATCAAAACAGGAGCTTGAATTGCTTTTTGCTGAACAGCTGCAAGATTCCTCATAGTCAGTGTTTTCATTGAACTATTCTAATTTATTTTCTTTCAGGCTCTCTAAGTTTCTTCTTTGCTTGTATCCAAGCAGTGTACTTACTAGCCAGTAACTGAATCTTAATACAACTGTCAGAATTAAAAGCTCTTATCTTTTAGTTTCTTTTTTCATGCTGGGAGAGGTGAAGTTAAGCTACTGATCAGTGTGAAGCCATCTTGGAAGCCCAAGATCTGGAGTGTTAAGATTTTGTGGTTTCCTTCAGTCTTGACTATCAAACCTGCTGGGTCTAAGGCAAACCTTATGGAGTCCTTAGTCTTGAGCACCTGTGAGCCATGGCCGGGTGACTTAAATTAGCCTGGTTGGCAGCAAGTTCCTGTAATTTAACCAGCAGATATTACAACAATATCCCAGAATATACACCGATGGTGGGAGTCAGGGATGAATCCCTAATGGGCTCTCACTGTCTGCCAGTGAGGAGGACTGGTGTGACTTAAGGCCATCAGTAATATCTTCAGATTGTCATCCCCTGTAATGGTGCTCTAATTAAGACCTGAGGTTGCTTGTGGAACCCTCCCACTTATCACTACAAGAATCAACTACAGCTAACCTCCTAGCAGTGATGCGGGCTGGGAGTTTCTCCTCATATGTCTACAGTTAGTTGGGTTGATCTGTTGACACTTATACCAGTGCTTTACATGGTTCACTTTCCCCAAACAATAATGACAATAGCCCACTATGTCTTAGCTCATTATTTAGTGGCCACATGGAAACTCAAGATTAGATTACTTTCTATTAGGCACATTAAAGGTTCATAGGTATGTACTAGGCTACCTGCCCTTGTGGGCCATTTTAACCCTAGCCAATTTTCCTTTTTGTGCTTGAATTATCATATCCCATTTGGGTTACATATTGGCCTTAACCATCCCATGGTCAATAATTATACATTACCCAAATGAGACTAACTGGGATAATACCATAGATAATTTTAGGGGACCCATGCATGGGATAAAGCATGTAGGAGCTGTATCTATATGTGAAAACTTTCTGTTAATGTACAAAGGCTGATATTTGAACTCTGCAAACAGAAGAAAAGAACTAACAGACCCAGAAGCCAGTTTGCTATTTTATAATAGGTATGCTACATCATGGCTTTAGCTGTCATCCTGCGCATGTAACCCATTGCCCAGGAGATTCTGACAAACAAATATCACTAGTGAAGAGGATGTATTCAGTCACTGATCCACTAAGGAATTTTCTGTTGTTTGACCTTCATCTTACTTTCTTACTTTGGGGATAGAATCCCTGCTAAACAATGAACTAAAATAATCAAAGGAAAAATGTTTCTTGGACTACTGAATTGGCTAGTATTACAGTCAAATCGTCAGATGTAAAACAAGTGGTTACATTCCAGATGGGGAAATAAGACAGACACTCAACAAAGCACTCTGAAACAGATTTGGACAGCAGAATAAGATCTTCCATTTTGCCCACAAGGCAAGTTGCCAATCATAGTTAACAGACAGCTTGCATTGTCTTATCATACCCCAGATCGTACATCAGCACTTTGCATTCTTGAGTTTCTCCACTGCTTGTGGAATATTAGAAATTCTGTTTGGTTGTTCTTGGATTCCTCAGGCCAAGAGACACACTTGTTTGTTTGTGTCTTTCGGCTTTTCCCGGTTAGGGGTTGCCACAGCGGAATTCCGCTCCGCTAATGATTGGCAGTTGATTTTTACGTACCGGCTTGCCAGGCCTGACGCACAACCTTCAATGAAGGTATGCCCATTCACGCATGTCTCCACGCAGAAGACGCTCTAGCTGAGAATCGAACCAGACAGCGTCTTACTGTGAGGCGACAACACTACAGCAGCACCACCACCGCGGGTAGGCCAAGAGGCACACTGCACTATAAAAATATGCAAAAGCTATGAGAAACAGGCAAAAGCATGAAATGAATTACTCTTTTATTACAAAGAAATTAATAACAGACTTATTACAAGGACAAGGACATAATTGCAGTTTATAAACTTCTATCATGCCCCAGATTGTATATCAGCACTATGCATTCTTGAGTTTCTCCACTGCTTGTGGCATATTAGAATTTCTGTTTGGTTGTACTTGGATTCCTCAGGCCAAGAGACACACTGCACTATAAAAATATGCAAAAGCTATGAGAAACAGGCAACAGCATGAAATGAATTACTCTTTTATTACAAAGAAATTAACAACAAACTTATTACAAACAAATTAACACTGACATAATTGCAATTTATAAACTTCTATCAAAGAAAATATAATATACAAACAGTAAATGAAACCAGAAAAAAAGGGGACACACAGTAAAGAAAATGCATTTGGCAAAGCCAAATGTAGATCTGCACAGATAATCAACTCCACCAATATGAGGAGAGGAATGTGATAACACAGACAGCGCATAGTAGCGGTATGCAGTAGATAGTACAGTCTGTAAGAATTAATTATTTGTGCATGTGTCATGTAACTCTCGCTCATTAATGATCAAATTTGGTGCTATACTTTTGTTCCATGTCTTCGTTCATTTTATTTGCAACAAATGATGGGATAACTTTATGAATCCACTTCACTGTCAAAAAAGATATAAAAAACAAAATAAGAAACATAACTTTTAATTCAAAAGGAGCAGCATTAACTATTTCATTTAAACTGTAGAGAAATGTAATATACACCAAAACAACGGCATGACCAAGTGAAGTACTGCACCTGTGTTATAAACACAAAGAAATATCAAAGCACATAATCAGCGTACATCTAAGTACAATGTAATAACATAACTAGCAGTGCCTGACATAGAAGGCAAACAGTGCCATGATGAATCAATGTGACATTCAAGTAACTTATTAGAAAACTGCTTCTTATAACATCACTACAGTGTATGGTCTTTTTTCCACAAATTCAAAAACTGCAATTATTTAAAAAAGAAGTACTTAACAAATGAAGAAATAGTGTACTGTTCACAGTAACCCTGCCATAACAGCATACACATATTTTCATGGTTCATTTTTTTATCTCTATAACACTGAAAACAAAAGTAGTCACTGTAGATTCCTGCTGCAATGCAAATTAAATAAAAAGTCTGGGAAAAGCCATGTAATCAAGAATTCTGTAACACGCACCAACGTCTCATGTAATCAGGGCAGATGAGTGAAAACTCTTTTACTGAAATTCATATCAATCAGAAAAAGCTGACAGATGTAGTTTTCAGAAATAATTTTTACCATGAGTGAGCAGTCTCTCAAACTCTTCATGCAAAGGTTTTGATTGGTATACATATAAACAATATAACATTAACTTTGTGGTTACTACTTCTTGGGGTAAAGGCAGCTCCAACTGTAGTGACCTCATTTAAAGAAAGTACATTTGGGTTAGGTGCATCCATTCAAGGACTTGTTAGCCATGCTACTGAAGGGATACCACTAATCATTCTGTACCACAGAAAGTCCACCAGAATATTCCCTTCACCAAAATATAAACAGAAGAAATGTGTAAGAAGACGACTTGCCTATTCCAATTTAAAGGGTTTCTTCTATTCTTACTGAAGAAGGTCAGCTAGGAAAAATTACTAAGATACATAGTTGGAATGTTTGCCTTCAGCTTACAACTACAAAACTAACTATTGTCACTAATATTACTATGAATACTGCGGTTACTGATTTACCGTGTACTCCTTTTGGTCTGCTACTGGACTTGGGTTTGTTCACCGATACTGACATTTTAATATAAGCGTTGCAGTAGTAATGTAAATGGACAATGTGTACCTATGCTGAATGCAATTCAGCTGCTGTGAAAGATAACTTTTTAAAAACTACACACTTTTATGTGACACTAAACAATCTACTCAAATGCTTAAAAAGCAAGCCCACAAATTCTTCAGAAACAGGCAAGAGGAGTAATAGAAGAAATGCAGCAACACTTCTGACCAAACTCATGTCATAGGAACGTGTCTGTACATTCAGCCATGTAGTAGTCTGTCATAATTCAAAATAAGGGCATCCTGAATCATCACACCTCCTTGCTACCTGCCTACTGCCACATCAGCCTAAGTGAAAACAGAGTATCAACCCCCACTGCAAAACCCCCAACACATGCACCCATCAAAAAACACAAAGTGGCATGTGGGATGTGTGCTTCAGGTCTATATTATGAAATCGAAATGGCAAAACATCGACAGCCGTTTCATCGACCCCAAAATACCAAACTACAGTTTCATATTACGTTATTGAAAGATAACTTAATCGAACGCTCAAAACATCGAAACGGCCTTGAAGCTTTTATTGTGGGGGGTTGTGCCCCCCCCCCACTAAATATATATTCCAAATTCAAGATCGCACTACAGTGAGGAAAGGGCAAATATCCCAATCTTCACTGTACTGTGATCCCACAATGCAATCTTCGAAATGCGGCCGTTTCTAAGTGCTGAGCATTCAATTACGTTATCTTTCGATAACATAATAGGAACCCCCAAACTACAAGTTACGTGAATGGTCAGATCACGGAGTTTTTTCCTAGGCAAAAAGTCGGTAGGCCAACTAAACACAACACACCCACTTGAAACAGTGCAAAGTGGGGGGCTTCACTCCCCACACCCCCTAATGTGGGGGCCACCCACCCTAACTAAATATATCAACTTTGAGATTGCACTACAGTGGGGAAAAGGGCAAATTCATGGCAACAGCCAATTGTTTTTTTTTTCCCTAGGAAAAAACTCTCATCTGGCTGTTAGCGTAACTTGTAGTTTGGTATTTTGGGGTCGATGAAACGGCTGTCAATGTTTTGCCGTTTCAGTTCTGTAATATAGAGCCATGTGCTTGACCATGAGTGTATAAAACTCTGTAACAAATGTTACACTTCAAATTGCTGTGGCCTCGTTGATGTCCTGGCGCCATTTACAATTAATTATTATAGTGCAAAAGCATGTAGTGAGACTGACTATGGCTAACAGCATAGTCACACCTCATAATATCCCAAAAGACCTCTGTAGATAGGTAAAGGGCTATGGCTAACAGCACAGCCACACCTGTAAAATCCCAAAAGGCCTCTTTAACCAAGTAAAGGTCTATGGACATCATAGGTAAAGGGCTATGGCTAACAGAGTATGGCTAACAGCACAGCCACAACTGTAATATCCCTAAAGGCCTCTATAACCAGCTAAAGGTCTATGGACATCATTCTGTGGCCACAACCACCAGGGGTCAATGCCAGACTGTTTACCAGAAAGAGATGTTTCCTTTAATGATGTTACTCAGCATTTCTACACCACAAAAAGTGTGGTTCATTTTAACTTACTCTAAAATGAATTAATCAAAGCCATGTTCTAACCTTTGCTGTTATGCATAAGCTTGGGACATGCACAGAATGAGATTTTTTTTTCCACACCTTACATTCTTTTACTGAATGAGCCTAAATAATCCAATAAAAATCTCCACTGTTCACAAACCATCTTAGAAAACTAGCCTTGAATAAAATTGTTCTTATCAGAGAATGAAACATAAGGAAAATCTACATTATTTAATACAGGCTTAATTTCATGTTGCAGTGGGCTTCTTCATATAGCAGTGTTAAGATTGCAATACTCTCAGTACATACTGCATATTTTCTTGCATTAATGGTCACAAGCCTGTGTAATGAATAAAAACTGTATGGACATTAACAAGGCTTAATCCTGCTGCCCACAGGGTCACACTTAAAAATTCAGCACGTGTTTTATAATGATCTAGGTTTTTAAAAGGTTGCACTTTCTAAAAGGCCAGTCTCAGATGTCTCTCTGCTTAAAGCAGACCTTGCTGTCTGCCTTTGTACTGAAGTACCAAAGATGATAAACTGCATATAGCTAGCATTCCACACCAGTTCTTCACTAATACACCTGGAAATGGGCAGATGTGGTACCATCCTTCCAGCAACGCAGTGTCTCTACGACCACACAGCGACAAAGTGGGCAGTTCCTTTCCTTGTCGAACCAAAGGCAAATGCATTCCTCACAAAATACATGCTGTTGGGAGAAGAAAGAAAGAAAAGGATTCAGACCTAAAGAAAGCAGAACTGTGTCTGAAACTGAAGTTACAGTGCTCCTGATATTATTTATCTGTATTACAAAAGGCTTAACATTTGACAAAAACAGATCACTAATGCTTCATGGATTAACAGTGAACGTAAAACTGTTTCAATCTGAAGTATAAAACTGTGGTCCTAGTTTTCAAAAACATCAGTTCTGTTGAAAACCTGTGATAGCTGAAATGGTAGATAGTTATTAAAAATTACATTCAGGCATAACATATGGTACTATTTAACTTTTCGGAACAATTCAGGATGGAAATATTTAATAAATCTGGGGAAATGAGATTTCCTTTCTCAAGGTACAGTAAAGTAGAGAAATACACCTATTATCTTATTCACTTGACTTTAGACATACAGCAAGGTTGATTGACACCCTAGGCAATGCCCTGCTTTGGCATTTTACCTCTCAACCTGCAATCAAAAATGTGGACAAAGGCTCCTGAAAAGTAGGTACACGTGGCCAAAAAATATGGAGAGCTAATTTGGATGAAATGTATATACCTAAAGCATATGGGATACCAACAAGTAAAAACACAAAATTAAAAAAGTGACACAATGATGCAAAGCATACGCAGAATAACTGTGTTTTATTATTCTTTCCAGTTGTTGCAGATATCTTGAGAGGTACATACCAAATGGGGCATTGTATTCTATAATGGGTCTAATGAGGGATGAGTACAGTGGGACAATGACCTCCTTTTTTCTGGATGAAAAGCCCTTAGTGATGAGGTGTGCCACATAGAAGGATTTCCTGACTGTTGTGGTTGTGTGGTTATCAAAGGTGAGACCATTGTCCACCTGTGTCCCCAAGTCTCTTATACTTTCGGTGTTTAGTGTACTGCCACCTATGTGGTAATTCATGGGTACATTTTTTTTCCCAAAGGGGATAACTATACATTTCTTGGCATTGAGCTTGAGCCCATAGCTCTGGCACCAAGCATCTGTTTCTGTAAGGCCCTTTTGTAGAATATCCACATCATTTGGGGATTCAATAATGGCTCCCAGTTTGCAGTCATCTGCGAACTTTGTTAGCCAGAGTGCCTTAGTGTTGGCCTGTACTTCAGAGAAGCGGATGTCAAACAAGAGCGGTCCCAGGACTGAACCCTGAGATACTCCACTTGTCACTTGTCTGGAGCTGGATTTGGTGTCGGCTACTTTTACATTGTGGGTTCTGTCAGTAAGCCAGTTGGCAACCCATTGAGTGGCGTAGGAATTAATGCCCAGCTTTGCAAGTTTATCTATGATTCCAGAGTGGGGGATGGTGTTGAAGGCCTAATTCTTTGTATTGGATGAAGCTTTATTTACTCCAAGTACCACCAGTTACAGTAGAAAAAACTGTAGTAGTACAAAATGTAGTATAACTCTGATAGATGTAAACAAGTAGTGCAGTCAGACAGACAGCAGGCTGAAGCAAAATGTCCATCTGATGAACACATGGCTTTAAAATCCGTTAGACAGTCACTCTGCCATTCTTTTGCTATTTGTGGGATGTGAAGTTACTTTGTATGCTTTTATGTGGTGGATGCGATTATGCTGTACCCTGAGGTTACAGTTTAAAATGGTGGAAAATTTGCATCACTGTTAAGGAATACTACTTAAAAATTAAAAAAAAAAATTTAGCCCTTCATTGAGATCCCACAAATAAGAGGCTCCCTAAGTTCCATGCATTACCAATTTCATAGACGCTAGTGAAGACATGGTTAGTTCTTCACATCCCCAGACAATTTTTGGCTGTTATCCTGGAAATGAAGCATTAAAATAATAGACATTCCTGGTGGACAATGGAGACATATACATAGTTCCAGGAGGCAGGGTTTTATGAGTTATAGTCCCACTCTACACTGTACATCCTCAGGGAAGAATACACACCAGGTATATGTGAGAATTTAGAGTCACAATAGAAAACCTTCATCCCAGACTGGTACACCCAGCCTTGGCCCTAACCCCTAGAGGCAAGAATGGGAAGCAGGACTTTCATCAGGGGGGGGGGATACAATCAATAAATGAAATACCGAAGTTTGATTTTTGAAAATAAAAACACATTACTGAAATTTATACAACTATAAATAAGCCCTGCATCATCCTTTTGGTGGAATTACAAGTTGTTTCATTTATTGGAAACAGAGAATGGTAGTAAAATACATGAACTTTGTATGATATAACCTTTCTGATGTGAATTCATGTTGCAATGGGTACCCTGACCCAGTTGTTTCTAAACCGTACTTGCTTCCTTTATAAACATTTCAATCACTTTTTCAATCCAGTTAACTTTTCAAAGTTCTGTAAAGTATGTCTTATACAATATCAGCTCTTAGGAGATCATTTTCCACAAATTGTGCTAAATCTTTTGATTATTCTGCACCATTTCCAGAGTAAGAGAATCGGGCCCTGTCATGAGCAATGATTACTTCCAGGCAGGTACTGAGCTTATATTTAAATACACTTTATCAAATTATTATCAGGTTAAGGTCCCAGCACCCAGGAGAAGTAATTTTCAAGCCGTCCTACAATCAAAGGGCCTGCACTTCTCAAGCCATGAAAATGTAAAAGCACATGCATTCAGCTACAGTAACAAAGTGAAAGAGGAACACTGTTTATCTGCAATAACTGCTCTTCATACAGACACAAATCTTTGCACAGACATTATTCAATAACTGTACAGCATGCGTGCATATTTTTCAGCAGTATCAAGAACATCAGCCAGTCCACATGAAGCTCAAGAATAAAGACGGGGGCATACCTCTCAACCTCTTGGTGCCAGAAATCTGGACAAAGCATGACAAAACTGGGGGCAAAGGCACAAAAATGCATTCTGGAATTCATAAACTCCAATGCCCTGGATCAACTTATCCACGCCCCCACCAGGGTCAACAATAACGTAGACCTGGTCATTACCAACATGAGTTACTGGTGTTCCACACCTGAAGTCAACTCCTCGTTGGTCCGATCCGACCATAAGCTAATCACCCTTAATATCCACATCCCGCCCCCACCCCCCATTAAGGAAACCACGGTAAAAAATTTCAACAAAGCCAACTTCATGCTTCTTAAGACAGAAGTGGTGAACTTCATGACACCCATGCAGATGGGCAATACAGTTACGACTGCTGAATCCTACACAAATGCACTCTATAAGCACTTACATGAGTGCATGGATCGTGCTATCCCAAACAGAACAAAGATGATATCCTCCAAAAAAAGGAAGCCAATCTGGTGGTCCCCTGCCATAAACAAACTGTACAACAGAAGGAAGAAATTGTTGCAAAAGAGAGTAAAATCCCATGAGTGGAGGAGCTCCCTGGTTAGCATCAGTAAGAAGCTGAGATCCCTTATAAGATCCTCCAAAGCTAGCTATGAAAACAAAATCACCACTGATTCTAAGGACAACCACAAATCATTCTATAGCTATGTCAAGAATCTCAATGGCAACACCCAGATCTGCTCTGAATTACAGCACAACGGCACAAAAATTACAGAACCAACTGATATTGCCAACATCCTGACAGATAGGTTCAGTGCTAACTTTACCCCCCCACCACCACCTAAACGGCCCATATCTATACAGGAAGAATATAGAGTCCCTGTAATCACAACTATGCAGGTAAAATCTGCACTCTCTAAAGCCAAAAATACAGCATCCATGGGACCAGACAACATCCCAGGCTGCATTTTACACGAAGTTCAGAACGAACTGGCTCCCCACCTAAGCACCATGTTCAATCATAGCCTCACATCAGGCTTTGTGCCCACTGAATGGCGTACACAACAGTTATCCCACTCCACAAAGGGGGAGCCACCACTGATCCCGGGAACTATCACCCTATTAGCCTAACGAGCCTGGTCTGCAAGGCCATGGAACGTATGTATCATCATGGAACTCATAAACAAAGACATTGGTAACCTCCAAACTCTGGATCCCACCCAGTTCGGGTTTTTGAAAGGCAGATCATGCCTCCTGAACCTGATCAACTTCTTTGAGGCAGTCACCAAAGCTGTAGATGAGGGTAAGGTGGTTCACACAGCCTATCTTGACCTCGCCAAGGCTTTCGACACCATCCCCCATTCTGGAATTATAGCTAAACTCACTAAACTAGTTATAAATCCCTATGTCACAAGATGGGTTACCAACTGGCTCACTGACAGAACCCACACTGTAAAAGTTGCACGCTCCAAATCTGACCACAAACCAGTGACAAGTGGAGTACCACAGGGTTCAGTCCTGGGACCTCTCCTGTTTGGTATCTACTTCTCTGAATTACAGGTTAACACAGAAGGCCGCTGGCTAACAAAGTTCGCAGATGACTGCAAACTAGGAACCATAGTCGAGTCCCCAAATGATGTGGAAATCCTACAGAAGGGCCTCGCTGAGACAGATGCCTGATGTCAGAGTCATGGCCTCAAGCTCAATGCCAAAAAGTGCACTGTCATCCCCTTTGGTAAAAGCTCTGTACCCATGAACTACTACATAGACAGCAGTCTACTTAACACCGAATGTTTGATAAGAGACCTTGGGACCCATGTGGACAGTAGTTAGTCCTTTGATAGTCACATCGCCACAGTAGTCAGGAAGTCCTTCTACGTGGCACACCTCATCATAAAAGGGTTCTCATCCAGGAAAAAAGAGGTCATTGTTCCCCTCTACTCGACACTCATTAGACCCATTATAGAGTACAATGCCCCTTTTGGAATGTACCCCACAAACATCTGCAGCAGCTGGAAAGGCCACAGAAGTACCTCACAAAGAGGATTACTGGTCTCAAACAGATGCCCTACTCTGACTGTCTCAAAAAACTCCAGCTTTACTCCTTAGCATATTGCCTACTCCGAGGTGATCTCTGCCTAACATATAAAGCTATGTCAAACCCAGAGCTGTGGACATGCTACATGTAAAGAAATCCCAGTCCCTCCAATCTACATGGTCTAGGGACCTAAACCTTGTCACCACAATAAACAGGACAAGCTGGAGGGATAGATTCCTGTCCCAGAGACTTCCCATACTCTGGAACAGGCTACCCGTTTATGTCAAGCAAAGTTCTTCATTAGCACTCTTCAAGAAAAGTCTTGATGAGTGGATGGGAAATAGGAAATACACCCCGGGGATAACGTCTGAGTCTCTGCTCGACAGTGGCACAGGAAAATAACTTTCTTGGGTGGAGTAAGCCAGGGAACCTTGTTGGCTAGGCTTACGTAGGCCCTCAGGCCAATAGCCTAGTACCTACCTATGAACCTGTGAAAATAGGGACATATTTTAAATATTGCTTTTATAAACTTAGAAAGTTGGTAGAGTAACAACATTTGTTTAAACATACATTTTCTGAAGGATTTGAAGCTCTGAAACTCAAATGTACATCATTATTTAGTGACTTCAGTCCTCAGATCATCCCAGTGATTTGTCAGAAAACCACAAATTATATGAGGAACAGACTAAGAATATGAGCCAAAAATCTGGACAGTTGAGAGGTATGCATAGGGGTGGGAGTGGGGGGCAAAATCATAGCAGAAAAGAGTGATACCATGAAAAGACAACTGTTAGATATGATCCCAATGAAGACTGTCTGAGGCTACTTACAAATCTGTCTAAAACATGTTAGTTAATAAACAGTAACAACAAGCAGACTGATATAATGACTTAAGTTTTACAGTAGCAGCCAGTCACAGTGAATGGTGTGTGTGTGTGTGTGTGTGTGTGTGTGTGTGTGTGTGTGTGTGTGTGTGTGTGTGTGTGTGTATTTAACAACTATGGAAAACAATACATTTAAAAGTTCTAACCAGCAGCATGGCCCTAATAGATGATGTGGTCAGATAGCAGAAAGAAATTCACTTAACAGGTCAGAGATAAATACTTCAAACTAACTTTTCTGTGCAAACCAGAAACTTAATAAGATTGACAATGTAGAAAAATAGTCTTAGTTCACTACAATGGGGTCTCATATCTGAAAACATAACAAAGAAGTTGGCCAGTACATAAAATGTTAACAGTTTACTTGTCACATGTACATATAAATGTGTGCATATGTGAATACATGCATATATAGACAAACACACACACACACACACACACACACACACACACACACACACACACACACACACACACACAGACAGTGCACCTGAAATACAATGGCTTACAAACATTTTGATTATATACATATGTTCGCTATCTAAATTGTTTAAAGAGGTCCTGGGTTGAGTACTGGTTCTGATAGTTCTAATATACAGAAATGAAAGTGAGGCATAAACTGCGAACAAAAGGCTTATCAGTTTGATATCTATAGTGGGGAAAAGTAATGCTAATTTTTTCCAGTGGATGCCCTAGAATATTCAGGTAACTCTTTAGCAATACCTTCACACATTTACTGAAGATAAGCCTTGTAGTGGCACTTTTTACCTAGTTTAGAATCCTGTCACTCTTCCTCCCAGACAGTGCATGACCTACTAAATCTTCCCTTATTTTTTAATTGTCTTGAACATGTCTGTGTTTCATTCCCCCCTTACTTGCTTGTGCTATAACTGGAATGACTTCCTGTGTTAGTAACCCACTTCTTTCTCCTTCTCAGACACTTTATTCTAAATACACCTACCTACTCATGAGGCAGTCCTAGTTTTTAGGCTCCTGGTGACTTGGATCCTTTATCTCCACATTAGCTTTCTCATTCTTAGTTACTTTCCCATGCACTATTATTAAGAATATCCCAAATGCTGTTTTAAGTTGCAACTTGTTCCCCTTGTGGCATGCAATCTGTCACATTTATGATTCTAGTGACGTAAGCGTGTTTCGTGTTAGTGATGGCACGGGTGCACAGTAATGACATAAGGCCAGCCAGAGGAAATAACTATAAAGTCATGATTTATAGGGGTCATTCAGAATTATGTGTCACCCTGTTATTTTAAGCCATAATCTGGGATTTTCTGGCAAATAGTAGACAGTTGAGAGGTATGAGATATATCGTCCCGACCTTCAATGCAACACTGAAAACAGGCTTTAACCATGGCACCGTCGACAATATTCAGCTCCTTGAGCACTTCATCCTGGATCTCATCCACTCACACAACCTTTCAACTGTGGAAGTATTTAATCACTATAGTGACCAAAATGGATCCACCATCTCACAGCCTCCCCCCCCAAACGTACGGCATGTCTGCCAGATTCAGGAGTTTCTGAATATGTTCCTTTTGCCTTCAACAATGTCTCCACTTGAGGGCAGTATTTCTCCACCCTTATTGGAAATAGCTAAGCAATGTCCCCTCCACCTCTCTTGAGTTACTAGATAATTTGCCAGAACTTCTTTAAGGCCATCTGAAAATCATTCTCCATGACCTCACTTGCCAAACTCCTTCCACACTTAGACATTCACTCCTGCAACTGCCACAGATGTTGCCTTCCTAGCCTGTTGGTACCTATTGGGTTTGGTGATGCCCCACACCACTATTGCACAGAAAGAGTACTTCTTTAATTTGACTGTTTCCCAGTACACATAATACTGTTAAACAAAATTATTGCATGGCTGTGAATATTTTCTTCTCCTATGTCTCCTGTGTCTTTATTTGGTTTGAGATTTTTATTTCCACTTGCATCAAATGTTCAACAGATGGACACTGTATGCCACATGTGATCAAACTAGGACCTATGATGCAGAACGGCATCAGATCCCCCCTCCCCAAAAAAAATGTGATGGAGACTCTTGCCTTACTACCAGTTAGAATTCTGAGATGGGGTTCTTATGCTGGGTAGTGAGGAAGTGATGACATAGTGAAGTTTTAGACTACACTTTTCAGAGCTTTAGGGGATTCAAGTTCTCTAAATGCAACAAAACTTTGAGCACTACACTGCACAACTGGGAACATTCGCTGTGTGTAAGTTAACCAATGAGTGCTAGCATCTCTATAAAGTTTGCTGTGATGGTGCCTTTAATATACTGGAAAGTATAGTGAGGTACATCATTTCTGTATCAATGGTGCAGTGCACTAAACATACAGCTTCTAAAAGTAAATAAAACCACTATTTTAAAAACAGAAATTTACAAACTTGCCTTTTCATCTTTTATGGGAAGTAAGTTTTAGAAAAATATTTTGAAAGGTCTTTGCAGCCTATTTCTCAATGTCTTTGCAGTTGTTTACATTACTGTACATTTGCCGAGTCCTGCCTAAATCCAGACTTCACCTAAGGATATGGGCATTTATTTCCTCCATATATTGCCATTTGTAATACAGCATAAAAATAAATGATAATTAAAATATTGCAAATTTGTACTGTGCTTGTTTTCCAGGCTTATACTGGAGCAAGTCACTTACACAGAGAGCAAGTCTTTTGGAATCAGGCCAACTATGTTAGCAACCATCAGGAAGATATGACAGAAATAAAGAAAAAATAGTGGATGACCATTAATTAATGACAAATGTGTTTATACCACAAATGGATGCTGCTAGCTAAGACCTTAAAAAAGACATTCAAGAGGTCTGACATCACCGGAACATCAAAGTGTTAAAATGAACATGATACTTTGTTCTGATTTTAAATGATTTCCTACCATAACAGCAGATGAAAGGACCAGTTTACACTATAAATCCGTCAATCACTTAACTGAGAAAGTGTGAGACGGTGAAGTAGCTATCATCAAAACATATGTAACAAAGTGGGGGGACTGCACCCACCACACCACACCTAACTAGATACTGTTAACTCCATATTTTATAAAACTTACACTAAATGCAATTCAGCTAAAGGGGGTTACACTTCCACTTCCAATTACAGACCTGCTCAAATGGCAATATCTAATAAAGTAGCAGACTTTTATGAAAATAAAAATGGCATCCTCATTATTTCTTAAAATGCTTGTGTTTTCTCAGTCTGGCAGTAAGAGGCTGGCTCTTGTTAGCCTATGTGTAAGACATGGGATTTTCACTTAGCTGTTGGACAAATTGCAAGAATAAGTAAAGATAGCATTTTTCTTTTTCAGTGTGTGAAGATTGGGTGAAGACAGATGAAGGCTGCCAGCCTAGCCAGATAGAATTTTGGACATAATTCTGTCATCTGTAAATATTAATGTAAACCATAGGCTTGTTATCTTAAATGGTAAAAATAGTGTTACATGTGGAACTGGAAAAAAATGTAACAACAGTGCACTCTACTGACCAAGTAAAGCATGTTCTGATCCTTTGATGTTAAAACTCGGCGCTAGCAAGTCTAGAGTGAGGCATCCTGCCTATTGTTTTAAGGCCAGAGTTAATGGTCAGAACTTGCATGCATAAATGTCCTTTATTGCTCTGGTTTCTGCCCAGAGGTGAAGAATGTAAATGTAGTTTCTGTAGGCCTGGGGACCCAGAGAAGTGTGAAGAATGATGTAATGTGAACCAGGAATGTGATTTTAAAAACAGAGAGAATCAGAGAACATTAAGCATTTTTGTCTTGCCCATCCAACTCACCAGCACTGCCTTGCTCTATATGCAAGTTTATCTTAGACTTGTGTTTTCTCTTAGAAATAGCTAGAAACTAGAAAGATTAGACTAAGTATGTTTCTGTTTTGTCAGAACTGTACTACTGAATTATTTTAAGCATTTCTCTGTGATCTCTGAACTCCTGACTAGCACTGTGTAGTAAAAAGTATTGTCTTGTGTTTTGACTATTTGTTATTAAACATTTTAAACCCTTTCAACTGTGGCTGTTTTTGTGGAGATAATTTAAGCTCTTTAGAGTACTTGCATGTCTTTGGTAAAAATTGTACAAAGCCACCCCGATAGCTTTAGCCCTGGGCATACTACCAACTGGATAATAATATTCCACAGTAGTAATAATTGGACACCCTTTAAGGGCCTTTGAGTAGCTGATAAATATTAGTGGGTAGTGGCAGCTGGTACTACCATTTAGTCTGGGGAAAAAGGGGCACAGCTGGAGAACCTGTGTCAGCCTTCCCCAGGCGTGTCCGTGTGGTTGTATAAACACTTCTCATAGTGTGTGTGTGTGTGTGTGTGTGTGTGTGTGTGTGTGTGTGTGTGTGTGTGTGTGTGTGTGTGTCAGCTACTTGGGCAGGGACACGAAGTACTGGTTGCAGAGAGAGGGTGCTAGAGGTTTTAGCTTGCCCACTAGGCTGAGATCTGGATCCTATAGCTGTGTCAGTGGGGAGTCTTATTGGGGACCTGGAGAGCAAGGGAGCAACCAGCCCTGGACTGACTGTGATCTCTGTGTGCTCTTAAGGGAAATTGCACTTTACTGTGTGTATTTGTTATCCTTTCCTCCTATATGAGATGCCCCTCACTGGTGTTAGTGGTGAGGATTGAGGCTCCTTGACTGCTGGGCCAGGGCACGGGTGTCACAAATTAATTGTTTGGCAGTGGTGGGACATCCACACCACATATTAATTGGTTGGTAAATACTAATTGGCTTGTAGTGGTGTGGGTAGAGTGAATTCCTGTAGCTTGTGTACAGTGAGCTCTGAAGGTGTTTTGTACTCTAAAACAGTCACACAGTGAATACTCAGAGTTCAGATCACAATTGTTTTATTTCTTGTTAGCTTAGTTAGTCTGGGTGAGCAGGCAGCATGTCAGCAGAGGAGTATGGAAAGCTGACAAGGAGCCAGCTGGCAGAGATGTGCCAGGCTAGGGGACTGGTGCATGGAAACCTGACTAAGGCAGACCTGAATGCAGCCTTGGTTACAGCTGCATCAAAAAACAGCAACCAGAAGGACAGTCAGACTGGCAGTGGAGATATAATACCCTCGGAGAATGGACAGCTCAACCTTTCGGCAGAGGACTTAAAAATCCATCTGGAGCTAAAGAGACTTGAGTTGAAGGCCAGGAATTTGGAGACAGAAGCAGCTGAGAGACTGAGGAGAATGAGAAATTGCTATGCCTGGAAGCTGAGGAAAAGGAGCAGCAGAGGAAGCATGAGAGGGAAATGCTGACTCCTCACCAGAGTCATGGAGGTAATGGGGAAGGGAGTAACTGGACCCCAGAAGCACAAAAGGTCAGTAAAGTTCTTCCGCAGTTTAAAGAGGGGGATAATTTTGATAGTTTCATTCATATGTTTGAGAGGATATGCGAACAGTATGGTGTTGACCAAAGGCTCTGGGTATGGTTCCTGACCCCCTTACTCAATGGTAAAGCTGTAACTGTTTTGTCAAAAATGTCCGATGTTGCATGTTTTGATTATACTGCTGTTAAAAGTCACTTGTTAGAATTGTTTAAGCTAACACCTGAAACGTATAGGAAAATGTTCTGTGAGCATAGATGCAAGGCAGATGAAAGTGTGTGTGAATATGTTGCTGAACTGAGCACTTATTTCCATTGGTGGGTGAATGGATGTCAGGTCACCACTTTTAAAGGGCTGGCAGACCTTTTGGTGAGGGAACAAGCCCTTAGCACTTTGCCTGAGGACATGAGGATCTGGTTAGCTGATAGACAATGTGCCGCTTCAGATGAATTGGGAAAGAAGGGAGACCTATACCTGGCAAGCAGGGCAGCCCTGCACAGGACAGTGACCCCCAGTACTGCTCATGGGTCTAAAGGAACCCATGTTGGGCAGCACAGACTGCCCCAACAGAATCTGCCAGTAGCAGGGGAAGCCACTAGTCCAGGTACACGTCTAGGAGCTAGGGTTAAATGTTTTGAATGCAACCAGTGGGGCCCTGTGGCATATAAGTGTCCACAAAGGCAAGGTGGGGAACAAAAGTTGAGGGAGCTAGTAAGTGGGAAAGACAAAATGCCAACAGTAGGTTGTCTTGGGACAACAAGGGTACCAAACTACCACCAGAGGTTATATCCTATTGTAGTGAATGGCAAAGAGGCCATTACCAAGAGAGACACAGCCTCTGATATAACCATTGTAAAGCCTGCAATGGATACAGAGGAGCACTACTTGGCTGGGCAGTCTACTCCAGTCAGGGCTTTAGGAGGGATCCCATTCCAAATACCTTTGGCTAGGGTTCACCTTGACTGGGAGGGTGGAAAAGAAAGCCAGCAAGTAGGTGTGTTTGAAGATATACCTGCAGACAAGGGAGCCCGCAGGATTTTTTGCGGGGGGGGGTGCAAACTCAGAGCCCCGCCCATGCAGCCCCACCCCCTCCACCCTCGCAGCCATTCCAGTGTCCCATTACTTGGATATTTCTCTCCATTTGTCATAGACACTGTTCAAATCTCTCAGTGTGCATACTGTTTTATATTTTATTTCTACAGTGATTACAGATATTTGGATTTCATTTACAACTTTTATTTCAAATTTTATAGTACAAATACTGATAGACATTTACTAAACCTAAACAAAGCAATAGTCTTACAATGAAAACAGATTTAGCATTAAAACTTATCTACCGTTGAAACCCACATTCACTGAAACAGCACTGAAACCCATATTCAAAGAAAATGCATCTGGCCACTGGCAGGGTAAGTTTACCTTTGGGCGGTTTTCAAATTATAGGCTCCTTGCACACATTTTTAGAACCATGCAAAAGTTCTTTGATTCACCTTCCTGACTGTATTAATTATAATATATAATAATTGAATAATATCCCTTGTATAATACAGCACCACTTGTTAGAGTGTGTTTTAAATTTATAGTTCTGAATATTTTTCTTTAAGCAAACAAATCATATGAACCAATAATGACAACCTGCCCAATTCAGAACATTTCAACCATAAAGGGCCACTCAAACTTGTCATACAATCCACCAATATCAATCAATATGCAGGATCTCTGCAGAAGTAAAAGTCATCTGAATAATTCCACATTAAAGAGATCTGAAACTAATG
Organism: Protopterus annectens; assembly: GCF_019279795.1. Taxonomy (NCBI): domain Eukaryota; kingdom Metazoa; phylum Chordata; order Ceratodontiformes; family Protopteridae; genus Protopterus; species Protopterus annectens. The sequence continues at coordinate 259,926,597 of NC_056733.1, forward strand.
AAGAGGTTGTTGCTAGAAAATAACTTTATATTTCAATGTTTGATCTACAAATTCAGTGCCTGTTGCCCTTGAAGAATAAATTGCCTATGTTATATTAAAATAAATGGTAAGCTGGTATATTGCAATAGGAAATGTGTGGCAAGCTGAAAAACAGGTTCATAGTTATTAGGTGTCTCATCCAAACGAGGACATACTAAGGACTGCAGTACCATACCTCCTTAAAATACAAATGTACATGCTGTAGGAATAGAACGTACAACCCTTTGCATCAAGACGCAAGTATGCTACCTGCTGTGGTAACACTGCTTTAAAATTCTATACCACAATAATGATACCATTTGCTAAACAAAACAATTGCACATTTTAAGCAGACTTGGCATGAGCAGCAGTAACCTTTGCTTCCCTTGAAGCTCACAATTCCTTGAAAATGCACTTGAAAATAAATTTCACCTGCTAGATCTAACTAGGGCATTTTCTCTCTCTCTCTGACTGTCTGTATCTCTCTCACACACACACACACACACACACACACACACACACACACACACACACACACACACACACACACACACACACACACACAAACACAAAGGCCCCAAACTAGGGACACATTTAGAAAGTTGCTAGAATAATAGGATTTGTGTAAGAATATATTTTCTGAAGGATATCAAGTCTGAAACTCAAATGCATGTCATTTTATTTAGTAACTTTAATCCTTAGCTAATCCCAGTGATTTGTCAAAAACAGAATTTTTATGAGGAACAGACCAAAAATATAATGCAAAAATCTGGACATTCTATGAAAATCTGTACAGTTGAGAGGTATGAGTCATACACATTCATTCCCCTACCTCCTTAGAAGGTGGATAGAACAACATTTTCTGAAAGATATGAAGTCTAAAGCTGAAATGTCTGCCATTATTTTCTGAGTTCAGTCCTCAATGATTTGCCAGAAAAACAAAATTTTATGAGAAAGAAACCTAAAGTATGGGGCAAAAATCTGGATGATTGCATGGTATGAACCCCCCCCCCCACACACACACACTCCTCCCTCCCTCTTTCTCTGTCACCGCGGTCAGTAACATTCTCACAGGGCTCTAACCCCAAATCACCAAACAATGTCTGCGTTATCAGGACAAACTCTACATTAACATTTTCCTTAGACAACCTACACATGTACGGAAACTAAAGACATCCTGTATTTTTAAGCAATGGCTTATGCTGCATGAATGCATCTGCCATCAAGGAAAACTCCACATTAGCATTTTCTTGGATATCAAATGCAAGTCTCTCCTCAAAAAATTAAGTAAAACTAAAATGCATTACATTTTTTCACCAAGACTAAGCTTGTATCGCTAATGAGTATGTCTTTCTTTTGAGGAGAAAGCTTTATCAAATCACACACACGCTCATTCTGCAGAACAGGCAGAAAGCAAAAGAGACAAAGGTCATTTGTAGACATACATGCCAGGAACTGCAGATGCATGATACAGACAGAATCTTCATCTCTGAGTCTCAACACATAGTTATTCAATCCCATATTTCAGCTTGAGAACCACAGCCTTCATCCTGGACACAACACTTCCCTTCAGCCCTTATTTTTTAAATATTGTTCTGTCCAGACCCAGTATATGCTGCTCACTGAGAGACAGCCTTCTATTACAAAACAACACAATAAACACAGTCTCTGTCCATGGAAGGTCACTGTGCTATGCATCCAGCAATGGTTTATATTCAATACTGGGGTGAAGCTTTTTAATTACAAAAATCCTTCCTAATAAAATATTGGTTTATAAAATACAAACACACCACTGTTTGATGCATATTAACCAGGGTGTTTTAGTTGGGTAGAACAGAAATTTCAGAACTACTCTTAAAAACAAAACTACTAATAAACCCTGGATACTCAGCCACACTGACAGATTAATCTGAACAAATCTGTCTGCTTTTGTCAGTGGAAACTACCAAACATTAAGGGATGGTTGCACTTCTGAGCAGCTAGTCTAGTGTTGAATTCAGGGGTCTGGTTTACTGCAGAACAGGACAGTCACATAATAGTAAGCTGGCAGATAAGATTCTACCTCGGATAGAAGTTTATGTCACTGCTGTCCATTAGCACAAGAACTGGGAACTGCTTGCTTCTTTCCACAGTGTGAAAGCACATGCAAAAAAGTCATGCACAAGCCCCACTGTTGTTAAGCACAATAAGTATTAATTCTGCTCTTGCCTTCATCAGTACCCACCAATATCGAAACCCTGATTTTATTGATCATGTCCATGTTCCATCTCAACATCCTTTCCATAGGTTTCAGTTTCCTAAACTTATGGTCATACCACCAACAGGATATAGGTGAACAATGACAATGCCATATTGGCATCCTTTTCTAGTACAATGGACATAAAATAATAACTCCAGACACCTAGTTCTCCCAGTTATGAACTCAAACCTTCCCAGAGACTGCTAATGCCACTGCCAGGTCCCTATTACCTGAAACGTCTGCATCTGTCAGACTTTGACGTATTTTTATTAGTAGACAGTGAAGATGTCCAATGTGTTCAACTTTAATGATTTTATTCTTAATTGCTGTGGGTGCATGAATTATAATGGCTAAACCTAGCTTAACTAAAGGTGCACCTATCCCAGAACCTTGATCAGTACTGACACAAAGGGGTTGATTAAATAATAGCCCTTCTCAAAGGAATATCCTTCAATAGTACTCCACCTAAGGATTTTTAACAACAGAGGCCTTAACACCTTTAGGCCCCTGAGAAACAGTTTCCGGGTCTGCCCTAGGACTCTTAAAAAGATACTTATGAGCTTCAGGCACCCTATAGTACCTATCAGGTTTAACAGGGGCAGGAGGCAAAGAATCAGGGTTCAGGGAAGCCTCTGCAAAAACATCTTCCACCACATTCAAAACAGGAGGTATAGCTAAGGGCCTATGCTGGGGTAAAAACAAGAATTCCCTAAGCCTCTTCCTGGAATCAGAGAAAACTTGGCCTTCCCATTTAAAATGCTCCCTCATGGAATGCAGAGTCTCTGAAAATGAAAAATCCTCAGGAGGAGAAGCTGAAGGAGTGGAATCATCCACATCAGAATCAGAATAAGGAGGATACTCCTGCAAGTCTTCAGTCGAAGACTCAGAAGCCTCTGAACACTGCTCAAAACTCTCAAACTCAGGCTCCACCCTAGGCCTCTTATCAGGAGGGGGCATAGAACCCTAATCATAGTAATCAAATCCTCTGCCATTTTAAGCATATGTTTCTTAGGCACAGAACCTGAAGTGCTAGTAGAAGCCCCCACTGAAGCTAAACCTGGCCTACCTCTCAAAGAAGTCTTGGAAACAGAAGGAGGCTCGAACCACCTTAGGAAGAGAGGAAGTACAGCTACCTGAGAAGCCCCTCAGCCTGGCCTACCTCCTGAGAGGCACATCCTGTAACAGTAAAGTCTCTGCCTGAGACTCCAAAGAAACTCCTGGCAAAACCTCCGGCTCCACTGAGCCTTCTAAAGAACCGGCGTCGGGACTGCCGGTTCTTCAACTCTAGGCTTTGCTGCTTTGTCCAGGCGGGCGCCGGAGTATCCGGCGGCATTTTATAATTACAACGCTTCCCAAACACTAACCTGGCACAGTCTAACCTTCTCTTAATAGTGTTTGTTAAATCTAGCACAAGCGGCATCCAACAACGCCGTGCTCAGGCCCTAAACAAGGTATACACAAAGTATGGTAATCCCTATGAGGTATCTGTTTCCCACAAGAAATACAGTTATTCACTTTTCTGACATCCGGTTAAATACTGAGGCAAGAAAAACCAAAATGTTCAACGGGTACTTAGCCAACTTTGATTCGGTCTGAAACTCCGACTTCAGAAAATTTCAGAACGCCAACCTGCACTCGCAAAACTGCTTCTGCATCGGACCATGCGGCAAAAAAGACTGAGGATATGACGTCGGTCATGCGCATTAGTACCCTGACGTCCTGACATCAGTCTAATGCGCCTTGACCGACGTCAGCCATATACTTTGGTATTCGGGCCGACTGGACAGCGGACTACCCAATGGTTAGGACTGCAGCAATGTGGAATGAAGAACATCCTGTTAACAGTTACTAAATCAAACATCAGCTTGTGACAATCCTTATATTCAAACCAAGTATCTAAGATATAGAATGAAATACAACATCCCCCAAAACAGACAAGACAAAATGACACTTCAAATCTCACCTAGAACAATTCCTGACACAGACATGGCTATGCCCATGTCCCAGTGTAATTTACTAATCTGTAACATTATAATATTCAAATGCTCTCTCTCTCTCAAATATCCACTGTATAACACTTATTTCTCCTTTTATCAGGAATAATCTCAAGATATACTATACTGTTTCTCCTATCAATCCTTTGTTGCTCTGACTCTCTCTGTAGGACTTTCCTTAAACACTTGTCAGACTGCAGCTTTTCTTTATTACTACCACCAGATATTCTATGCAATAATATGTACAGGAAAACATGATACAGTGCCTCTACTGAATGAAACAAGAAAAGTGAATGCTATCACATGACTAATTACTGGTAAATATAATGAAACCATGTGTGTGTGTGTGTGTGTGTGTGTGTGTGTGTGTGTGTGTGTGTGTGTGTGTGTTTGTGCACACATGACTATGGGGTCATGAATGCTCAAACTGAATTGCTCATATTCAGTGCTGTAGTCTATCAAAAACTCAATGGGAATGTACTTTGTCTTCAGACTAGTCTGAATGGAAAAGTAAATATAGTTCTGGTATTTGTTTTAATGCTAAGTTTTCATGTAACTTCTGTTCACATAATATGCAACAGCTGAATGAATATGTCTGTCTGTCTGGGTATTTGTAGCAAGGGAGTTAGGTATGCTGCTCCATACATGCCCCCTCTGCCTCTGATACCTCATCTGCCCCACCATAGATATCCATTTCTGTCATCTCTCCGCCTATCTCCTGTATTTGATGGCTATTTTAATCTACCCCTTCTATTTCTTGACCCTGAAGTAATATAACTGCATTAAAGTAAGACAACCACTGTATAACAAATGACATGTTACTCTAATTGTACAAAAATACAAACTGGATCTTCTGACTGATTGAGCTGTTTTGTATATATGAAGGAAGTTCAAACAATGTAATGTCTGTAATGTCACATAAGTATGTAATACAATGTCTGCAATGTCACATAAGTATGTAATACAATGTCTGCAATGTCACATACGTAATGTACAAATGCCAATGATTTATATTCATATTTTTGTATGGTGTCTGTGGAGCTTTTCTCCCGAGGCCTCTGCTGAAACTATGCCCCAGCTGGACTGTCCCACAAAAATGTTAAGTAAATAAATACTGTCTCTGACAGCATTCTCTATGGTTCTTTACTTGGTTCACTGCTATTTAACATATTTCATAAATAGCAGCCATAAGTGTTTAAACATACTGCTGTAGTGTAGAATGTAGACAAGTCCACTCTCATTTGCTATGCTAGTAGTATAACAAAAACTCCAAGAAATTTCCCAAGAATCCTTCTCCTTAATTAAATATTAACTAACTAATGCAAACATATTCCTACACCCAAAGAGAAGCAAGCTAATGCTTTTCACATCAAAGCAGCTGTCCAACAAAAAAAAAAAATTATAATCGTATCAACCAGTAATACCACAACTGAAATAATATCTCATACAAAGTTACTAAGGATTACTACATATGACAGTCTAAAATGTGGCTGGTATACACAGCAATCCATCAAAAAGACCCATCCAAAGCTTGCTTTCCTTTACAAGGCAAAACTTTATCTTCCAAATGCTGCCAGGAAATCTACTGCATTATCATATCTTCTCTCATCACTCCTTTATGCATAATCAATTACTCTAAACATACAGGCCACTCAGAAACTAAACCTAGAGGCATGCTGCAGCAAAACAGAAAAATCTGCAGCAAGCTACAGTAAACAGAACCCTCCACAGTCTCTAAAACAACTAAATGAGTTTGAATTACCACAATGCCTCACGCACTCTCAACTGCATAGCGCTCATAATCTGTATGTGAAACACTCCCCTAAAACCATATATATATATATATATATATATATATATATATATATATATATGCATACATACATATACACGCACACACACCTCTAAAACACTTAAAAACACACACGCACACACCCACCTCTCACTTGTACGCTCGTCCCAAATCCAAATGGCTTCTGGAATTCAAATTCCGCACGCAAATGCGGAAAATGAAGACGTAAACCATCAGTCGCATGTATGGAGAACACAAAAACAGGTCGCAAGCACCTGTTCCGTTTGAACGACTGGATGCAAAGGGCATTCTTAAAGAAGAACGCCCTTAAAATTTTTTTATTTATTTTTTTTTAATTATAAGTAAATTAATCTCCTGGCCAGCCGATTCCAGGGGGGTGCAAGTGCACCCCCTTGCACCTGCCTGCGGGCACCCTTGCCTGCAGATGTCCTGATAGGGAATGATTTTGACAGTGCAGTACTCTGTGCTTGTGCAGTTACACGCAGTCAGGCTTGGAGACAAGGAGGTAAGTCTGGTAGCCTGGGGGAGGCCCAAACAGACTGCATACTTGTAGCCAGGACTGGTGAGGTGGTTACTTCAGGGAGGGATCTACCTGTAGCAGTGAGACTGAAGGTGAGCCACAGCTGCTTGGGGGTACTGTTAGTCCCTTGGACAGTGACTGCAAAGGTAGAGGTGAGTAGTAGTACCCAGGCTGACAGGCACCACTGTCAGAGGATGCCAGACGTCCTGTGGAAGGGGAGCTGGGAAGGGTTACAAGGAGAGAGATGAGACAGACTCAGCTCTCAGACCCTACATTGCAAGGCCTGAGGCAGGTAGCTAGGGAGGCACCTGATTCTCAAGGAAAGGGGGAATCTGTATACTGGGACAAAGGGTTATTGTACAGAGAGTGGATCCCTGAGGGAGGGTTAGAAGGTGAAAGAGTACAGCAGTTGGTTGTGCCTAGAGCCTACTGTCTGGCGATTCTAGCTATAGCCCATGACATTCCCTTTGCAGGTCATACGAGCATAAAATGTACAAAGAGGCGTATTATGCAGAACTTCTACTGGCCTGGAATTCCCAGAGATGTGACAGGGTACTGCAGGACCTGTGAGCAGTGCCAAAAGGTAGTCAAGGCAGGAGACAAGGTGAAAGCTCCTTTGATGCCTTTGCCTGTGATTGGGGAGCCATTTTAGAGGGTAGCTAAGGATATTGTGGGTCGTCTGAGTACCCCAAGTTCCACAAGTATATCCTAGTGGTAGTGGATTATGCTACATGATACCCAGAGGCAGTGGCTTTGTCCTCCATTGAGGTAGAGAAGGTGGCAAATACTTTCTTAGAGATTTAAAGCAGGGTAGATTTCCCAAAAGAAATACTGACTGACAGAGATGACAATTTCATGTCAGACCTCAGACTTGCTGGCTTGTCTGTGGAAGTCCTGAGGGATGAAGCACATGAAGACCACCCCCTACCACCCCAGACTAATGGTCTTGTTGAGAGGTTAAACTCTACAATCAAGTCCATGCTATGGGTATTTGCAGATCAGTTTAAGAGGGAGTGGGACAAATATTTGCCCCATCTGTTGTTTGCTTACAGAGAGGTTCCCCAGGAATCCACAGGTTTTTCACCCTTTGAGTTGCTGTATGGGCATAAGGTGAGGGGACCTCTAGATTTAATTTGAGATGAGTGGGAAAGTGAGTGCGAGTCTCACAAGGAGTCTGTTGTGGCATACATCCTAAACCTCAGGATAAGGCTCAGGGAACTCATGGGCTTGGCCCAGGAGAACCTGGCAGAAGCCCAACAACAGAAAAGGTGTGGTATGACAGGAATGCTCAAGCTAGAGAGTATGCTGTGGGGCAGCAAGTAATGGTTCTCATTCCTGTCAGACACAGCAAGCTGCAAGCAGCTTGGGAGGGACCCTACAAGGTGGTAAGAAAGGTAAGTGATGTTAACTACATGGTCGCTCTGCTAGGCAGAAGGGAGGGGCACAAATTGTACCATATTAACATGATGAAACCTTACTATGATAGGGAGGCCCTTGTGCTGAGTATCTGCAGGAGGAGTCTGAGGGAGATCTGGGGACTGATCTCCTCAGTGAGGCTTGGGCTGACACCTCAGTGGAAGGGGTAGCAATGCCCCAGCAGCTATCTCCTACCCAGGTTCGAGAAATCCAAGCAGTGTTGCAGGAATTTGGGGACATGTTTACTGGGAAACCAGGGTGCACCCACATTGGGCAGCACCAGGTGGATACAGGACTCCAAAGGACTATTAAGCAGGACCCTTATAGAGTGCCTGAGAGAGTGAAACCATCTCTGAGGGAGGAGGCACAGGAGATGTTTGAACTAGTGGTGATTCAAGAGTACAACAGTCCCTGGGCCTCCCCAGTGGTGCTGGTGCCAATGAAGGATGGCGGCACCAGGTTCTGTGTGGACTACAGGAAATTAAATAGTCACACGAAGTCAGATGCTTACCCCATGCCTAAGACAGATGAGGCTCTACAGCAGCTGGGTGGGGCTAAGTATCTTACAACCATTGATCTTACCAAGGGTTACTGGCAGGTGCCCTTGACTCCCAGTGCTAGACAGAAGTCAGCCTTTGTGACTCAGTTTGGCTTGTATGAGTTCACAAAGATGCCCTTTGGGATGAAGAATGCCCCAGCAACTTTCCAGAGGCTGGTAGATCATATCCTAACAGGAGCAGGAGGGTGTGCCCTTGCTTACTTAGATGATAAGGCCATCTACAGCCATTCCTGGCAAGAGCACCTTCAACATGTCAGGGAGGTGCTGAGCAGACTACAGATGGCAGGGTTGACCATTAAGCTGAGCAAATGACAGGTGGGTATGGCAGAGGTCTCCTACCTAGGACATAGTGTGTGGATTGGTAAGATAAGACCAGAACCTGCCAAAGTGGAAGCCATTCAGGCATGGCCTGCACCTGTTACTACAAAGCAGGTGAGGGCATTTTTAGGGACAGAAGGGTACTACAGAAAGTTTGTCCCCAGTTATAGTACCATAGCTGCTCCCCTCACAAACCTGACAAGGAAGAACAGGCCAGATAAGGTAGTGTGGACCCCAGCATGTGAGCAGGCATTCCAGAAGCTTAAAGAAGCTTTGGGAGGACACCCTGTGTTAGCTAATCCAGATTACAGCAGGGAATGTGTTGTGCAGGTGGATGCTTTGAACCATGGGGTGGGGGCTGTACTTAGCCAGATTTCTTAGGGGGGAAGAGCACCCAGCAGTTTATCTCAGTCGTAGGCTCCAACCCAGGGAGGAATGCTATGCAGCTATAGAAAAGGAATGTCTAGCCATAGTGTGGGCACTGCAGAAACTTCAGCCTTATCTCTATGGAAGGAAATTCACTGTTATGACAGACCACAACCCCCTAACATGGTTAAATGGAGCCAGCCAGCAAAATGCCAAGTTGCTAAGACGGAGCCAGGGGTTGCAAGCATATGATATGTCTGTGCAGCACTGCAGTGGGATTAGCAATGCCAATGCAGATGGGCTCTCAAGACAGGGAATGGGGTAAGGTATACTCAGGTAGACCTAACTCCCTCAAGCAGCATTTCTCAAGGGTCACTTGTAAAACTAGCTTGAGTTCTCCAGCGGGGGAGATATGTGAAGATTGGGTGAAGATAGCTGAAGGCTGCCAACCTAGCCAGATAGAATTTTGGAGATAATTCTGTCATCTATAAATATTAATGTAAACCATAGGCTTGTTGTCTTAAATGGTAAAAATAGCGTTACATGTTGAACTGGAAAAATGTAACAACAGTGCACTCTACTGACCAAGTAAAGCATGCTGTAACCCTTTGATGTTAAAACTCGGAGAGCATGTCTAGAGTAAGGCATCCAGCCTATTGTTTTAAGGCCAGAGTTAATGGTCAGAATTTGCATGCATAAATGTCCTTTATTGCTCTGGTTTCTGCCCAGAGGTGAAGAATGTAAATGTAATTTCTGTTAGCCTCGAAACCCAAGGATGTATGAAGAATGATGTAATGTGAACCAGGAATGTGATTTTAAAAACAGAGAGAATCAGAGAGCATTAAGCGTTTTTGTCTGGACCATCCAACTCACCAGCACTGTCTTGCTCTATATGTAAGTTTATCTTAGACTTGTGTTTTCTCTTAGAAATAGCTAGAAACTGGAAAGATTAGACTGTGTTTCTCTGTGATGTCAGAACTGTACTACTGAATTATTTTAAGTATTTCTCTGTGATCTCTGAACTCTTGACTAGCACTGTATAGTAAAAAGTATTGTCTTGTGTTTTGACTATTTATTAAATATGTTTAAACCATCTCAACTGTGGCTGTTTTTGCAGAGATAATTTAAGCTCTTTAGAGTACTTGCATGCCTTTAGGGTGGCCACGGTGGTGCAGCGGTTAGCATTGCTGCCTCACAGCAAGAGGTTCTCCGGTTCGATCCTCGGCTGGGGTGCCTTCTATGTGGAGTCTGCATGTTCTCACTGTGGTCGCGTGGGTTTCCTCTGGGTGCTCCAGTTTCCTTCCACATCCCAAAGACATGCTGTAGGTGGATTGGACACTCTAAATTGGCCCTAGGTGTGAGTGTGCGCATGTGTGTGCCTTCTGTGGAAGGTTGGGCACTGGGCTGGCAACTCAACACTGTAAAACTCCACTGCCAATCATGAGCGGACAGATGATCCACTGTGGCGACCCCTAACCGGGAAAAAGCCAAAAGAAGAAGAAGAAGAAGAGTACTTGCATGCCTTTGGTAAAATTGTACAAAGCCACCCCAATAGTTTTAGCCCTGGGCTATACTACCAATTGAATAATAATATTGCACAGTAGTAATTGGACACACTTTTAAGGGCCTTTGAGTAGCTGATAAATATTAGTGGATGGTGGCAGCTGGTACTACCATATAGTCAGGAATAAAGGGGCACAGCTGGAGAACCTGTGCCAACCTTCCCCAGGAGTGTCTGTGTGGTTGTATAAACTCTTCTCAAAGTGTGTGTATGTCAGCTACCTGGGCAGGGACATGAAGCACTGGTTGGACAGAAAGGGTGCTAGCGGTTTTAGCTTTCCCACTAGTCTGAGATCTGGACACTATAGATGTGCCAGTGGGGAGTCTTATTGGGGACCTGGAGAGCAAGGGAGCAACCAGCCCTGGACTGACTGTGATCTCTGTGTGCTCTTAAGGGAAATTGCACTTTACTGTGTGCATTTGTTATCTTTTCTTCCTATATGAGATGCCCCTCACTGGTGTTAGTGGTGAGGACTGAGGCTCCTTGATTGCTGGGCCAGGGCACGGGCATCACACAGTGCATGAAAAGAAAGAGTGAAGACAACTTCTGCTGTAATGTCTTATTGATTATTTAATTAATCTAATACTATGTGGAACAGAGTTTTTTAACTGGTACACATTTATTACAAATGTTATAGGCAGGTATTATTATGCATAATTTAAATATACATGTTTTTATTATCTAGTAACTAGTACACAATCTATGTTGATCATTTATTATTGTGCTTTTTATACATTACATTTTAACTATAGTACATACATTTTACAATTTAAGATATTATGAAATGTTTTTTTCTTGTTAATGGTGAAAATGGTTAATTAATTAATTGACTGGCCTATCCCATGATATAAATAAAGGGGATGGCCACATTATATTTGTAACTTGATAAAGCCTGGGATACACCGTTTTCACTGTGGTCTATTAAATTAAACCAATTTGGACTTTTTTACTGGCTTTTTTCTGTTTGGTATTGGAACCGAAGATAACTACCTAATTACTACAAAGTTTTTTGGATTTATATGCAATCTACTCTTGTAACCAGCGATTTGTGAGTGTTTGGTGGCATTTTCTACAGTTTTCCTGGACTTTCTGGTTTGTTATTAGTTTCTCTGCTGTACTAGTACTTTTATTTCTGACTGAACTTGCAACATATAAGACTTTAAACTGTTGATTGGCCCTCCTCTATACCAAACTGAAGGCCCTTACACCACAGTTCAAAGTTTCAACAGCCTCATAATGTCAGTCCTTAACAAAAAATTTCCTAGGTACCAAAACTGCCCTTGATTACATCCCTCCCTTAAAAAACTTATCAAAAACTACACTAACGTTTGGCAAGCCTGGATGACCTCTAAGATGAACCAAGACCTCCAAACACACCAAACCCATCAAAACTCCTGCAAACGAAGTTGACAAAGCCAAATCCAACCACATACACCACTCCCTGCTCCAAAAAATGTAAATCTCTATTATACAACCAAATTATTTTGGCAAAGAATAAAAAAATGAGAAAACCCCTTAAAATAACAATAGAATTTCTAACTCAAACACAGTGAATTAATTCAAATCCTTCATAAGCTCCTCTGTCTACCATTCCTCTCCCACTTCCCCTCACTTACACAAGCATCACTTTCAAAACCCAACCCCTCCTTTACTCAAAATATTCACAAAGCATTGCAAAACCCCCATTCACAAAATTGCTTCCCTCAAAAACTTCTCCATCCAAATCCAACCATCACCCTCCTCCTGGACACCAAAATTCTGCTACAGAGAAATTACATCTAAATCAGTCAAGAAGCTACATAAAGAACTAGACTAAATTTAACACCAATTCCAATATCATTCACCAATAATGTCTAAACATGTGTGTCAAACCCCTTTCCAAACCTTTAGTACATACTTCCAACCACTTCTTCATCATAGGGATCATCCTCACCCTGTTCAAACACCCCCTGACCACTCCCATTCCAAATTCTGTACCACCCCTGCTCTCCTTAGGACCACTGCCCTTAGCTACGTTATGCATTATCATATATTTTTTTAAAAACTAGGCTATGACACCTTAACAAGTATGGCTTCCTCATTGATGAGCAACATGGGCTTAGAACTAGGCATAATGCCATAACCACAATTTATACAGTAACTGATAAAATCTTTTCCTCAATGGAGAAAGGTTGACTAACAGAAGCCACTTTCACTAACCTCTGCAGAGTATTTTAAAACACTAAGTTTTGGGAAAACATACTAAATAGATTTAGTAACTACCTTTGTAATAGGAAATCCTTTGTACAGTCAGGGAAGACCTGTACAGACGTAGGCAAGAGAACAGCAGGTGTTCCCCAGGGGTCTATTCTAAGATCCATTTTATTCTCTCTCTCTGTCTATCTCTTCATTAATGTCATAATTCAAGTAATTCCTCCCAGTAACATACCTCTACATAAATGACATCATCCTGCACAGAAAAGGCCCCTTTGTGCAAACAAACTCACATTGAACATCACCAGAACATCAGTCATGTTCCCTGGAAACAAATGCCAAACTCTCCAAAATTTCCCCTTTACATACTGAAACCCAAATAAACAAACTACTGCATCAGTAAATATGTACAAATACATAGGCCTATTCCTTGATCCCACTCTTACTTTCAAAGACCATAATGACCAAATTCACAACCCATCTCACTAAAGAAGGCGATCATGCCCTATCCAAAAACATTTTCATTTCTAAATTTGAATATGCCCTCCCAGTAATCTACTTCTACTCTACTTACAACATCAGTACAGTTCAGACAATCATCAATGCTATATGTAGATTCATAAATGTATCCTCTCAGATACTCATTTGGAACATCACTGCATTCCCCTACAAAAAGCAAACTGGCTTCCTCTCTCAGCTTGCTTCACCCTTCTTTTATCCTCCTTTACATTGAAAATCCTAAACAATAGTGTCTGCTCTTCACTCAAAAACAAGTTGCAAATAAAAACCTCACATTACACTCCCAGAAGCAAACTAATGGAACCCTACCTCTTATACAATCATCATTTGTCACTCATCAGGGGACAGAAGTTTCAGCAAAACAGCTCTTCTAAACTGGAACCACCTCCTGTCAGAACTTGGACAGTTCAAACAATTCACTTTTGCTCTCTCTTTCTTCAAGAAAAAGCTATTAGAACACCTTAAACCACTTTAAAAATGCAGGTACTGCATCAATAAAGGTGAAACTTGAGGACTTTCCCTTGGTGTTCCTGTCCATTTCCTCTAACTTTTCATTTCTCTTTCTTTGCTACTTCCGCAGATCCTATTCTTCCAACTGGCAGGAGTCTCTCTCACTATGACAGTTTTAAAAATGTATAAATTTGTAAATAATATGTTAAGAAATTAAGAAAGTAAAGTAGTGCAAGTAAACTTACCATAATAGTAGATGTTCAAATGATCACTGCTACAGTAGCCTTAGCTATAACAGCCAGCCAGCTTCCAAAGCTTCAGGGCACCTTCCATTCTCCCAAACTGTCAGGTAGCTTGAGCAAAGCTGACTAAAAGACAAGTTTGGGTGCCAAGCCTTCAGAGTTTTCCTGTCAAGAGCAAGAAGGAGGCTAAGCACTGAAAGGACAATGCTAGGAAGAACAAAAAACAAGTAACCACACTCTGGCATAAACAAGTGGAGTGGAGGGAGCAGCTACTACAAAAAGTAATCATTTGAACGTCTACTGTTATACTAAGTTTACTTACACAATTGTACTATGTTCATCATATTTATCACTGCTGCAGTAGCTTAGATATATGAGTAAGTTACTCTAGCTTACTATATTTGGAAGGTGGAAAGAGAAGAGTCCAGGAGCTCCTTGAGAATGGTCCGTGCAAAGCCTGGTCTAGACCTAGAAAAATATCAAGTGGGTCTATATTAGAACACCGAACATTTAAAATGTCGAGTGTTCTAATATCGAAGAAGCAGAAAAACAAATTTTTTCCTAGGGAAAGAATTTGGTTGTCCGTTTTTGTTGCTTCGGTATTTTCAGCGCTCTGGTGGAAAGTTACGGGTTGGGTTCAGGTAAGTGTGCGATTGAGTGTGGGTTAGGTATGTGTGCGATTGTGTGGACATGAGGGTTAGGGCGGGTTAGGTGAGTTAAGGTTAGGGCATGAGTGAGATGAGTGTGCGATAGTGATGGACCTTAGGGTTAGGGTTTGGGTTAAGGTAAGTGGATAGTTAGTGATGTGTGTATAGTTTAATGTAGGGTTAGGTGTAAGAGTTTAGATGTATGTGTGTGGATTGCTGTTTGTTATGTGTGCTTATGTTGTGTGTATGCATTTTGGTACAGCAAATTTTTTCCCTAGGAAAAAATTTGCTGTTCTGAATGTTCGATGTTTAGTATTTTCGATTGGTAGGGTTCGATATTAGAACACTCAACATTTTGAATGTTCGGTGTTCTAATATAGACCCGATCAAGCTTATACTGCTTTGTAAAAATATGTACAGCGGACCAAGTAGAGTCTTCTAGAATACTTCTAGAATACAACCCTTTCCAAAATTCATAGATAAAGCCAAGGCCCTGGTAGAATGGTCCTTGACCCCGTATACAATAGTTTTGTTGTGTGTGTAACAAAAGGTAATAGCCTTAGACAACCATTTGGAAATAGTATGTTCTGACACAGGTTGTCTCTTCTTCTTACCTTCACAAGAAATGAACAATTGATCCAAATATCTGAAAGATTTAGGTCTGTCAAAACAGTACTAGAGTTGCATCCAAGGTATGTAGTATCCTTTCTCCCTCTTTTTTGGGTTCAGGAAAGAAAACTGGGAGATGGACAGTTTGGATTAAAGTAAACTCAGATACCACTTTAGGCATAAAATAAGGATTAATTCTCAAAGAAACATTGTCCCTGTAAAAATGCGGTAGAGCTGACTCACCACAAAAACTTGCAACTCACAGACTCTTCTTGCAGACATCAGAGCAATCACTAAAACAGTTTTCATGTTAAGAACCTCAGGTCAGGCAGATTAGTTGGTTCAAATGAAGCAAGTGTTAGGTTATCTAACACAAAATTAAGATCCCAAGGGGGGCCACCAGTGTTCTTGGGGGCTTCTTATGCAAAACCCCTTTCAAAAACATTTTGACATGAGACTGCATTGAAAAGTAGAATCCACAGGCAGACATGCTGAAATGGCCGATAAATGAACCTTAACAAAGTAATAAGAAAGGCCATAGGATAGTAACCCATACAAATATTATAAAACCAGATAACTAGTCCTGAATGGGTGCTGGTTATGTTGTTGGCACCAACTAGAAAACTTTCCCATTTGCTAATATATGGTTTTCTAGTAGCAGGCTTTTCTGCTTCCATTAGTACCTGCTGCACATCCTTAATAAATAGCTGCCTAAAGTTAATTAAGATGCTATCACCCAGGAGGCAGTCAGCTGAAACTGATTGGTGTCGGGATGTATCAAGCACCCTTCTCCTTATATGATAGATTCAATCTTTGAGGAAGATTGTGGTAATTGCCCGTGGCCATTTCCACAAGAAAGAAGAACCATAGTTGCCTGGGCCAGAAGGGAGTCACCACACAGTGATCTTGGGGGATTCCTTCTGAATCTACATAAGTACCCTGGATATTAATGGAAAGGGTGGAAAAGCATACAGAAACATTCTGTCCAAGGAAACGAAAATGCATCTGTCTTTCAGGCCTTCTTTCAGAACTCCCCACAAATGGATCAAATCTTGAAAGACCCCCCCCCCCAATCTAGTTTCCATTTGTGTGGGTCTGCACTTGTCCTGTTCAGCCTGTCTACCACACAATTATGCTCTGATGGAATGTAGGATGACAGCAGAGTGAGACTGTGCTGAGAGGCTATATCTAAGCTAACATGGCTAGCCTGCAAAAGGGGGAACAACTCGGTTCCTCATTTGCTTGTTGATATACTACGACTGCTGTATTTTCTGTAATAACTTGAAGAGGTCCTGGGGACAAAAGATGATTCAGAGAGTTGAGTGCCTTGATCAGGGCAAGCACCTCTTTTATATTTATGTGCTTGCATATATCCTTGGTTTCCCGCACACCTTGCACTTTTAACCCTCCTGAAACTGCTCTGCAAACAAAGTCCAAGGTGTCTGTGGTGACCGACTGCTTTGGAACATGGAGACAGAAGGGGAGACCTGGATTTAGGAACATTTGTTGTCTCCACCAAGTGATTTCTCTTCTGACAAACCCCAGCACTGAGATCTGAAAAGACAAAGGGTGTTGGTGCTAGGACCAAAGAGACTTCAGATACCATTGCATCTTTCTCATGTGGAGTCTTGCCGTGGTATCATGAGCATCACAGGAGCCATAAGACCCAAAATCCTGAGGTATTCCCTCACAGTGACTGAAGCCTGATTGGAAAACCCTGAAAAAAAGATCTTGTTGTAGATTTAGTGATATTCGGCATACCAAAGATTCATAAAAACTTGGAGTAGCCTCCCTGTAGGCTGACTGTCTCTGCTCCAATGAACAAGACAGTTAGGATTGCTGCCTATTTGGATTCTATCTTGAATCCTATAGTACAAAAAACATTTATTTCTTTAAAGATTCCTGATAATTTTTAGACAATCTTAAGAATTACCAGTTTAATGGTAAGGAGATCTTTCTTTGTACACTAGGTGTAACTTCTTTATACACCACTGTTAACCAGGAAGAGGGGACTGAGTATATCAGGTTATATTTGATTAAATACACTGATTTGACTAATTCAAATAGCCATACTATCTGCTTATTGCTTGAGATTGTTTTAACTAATAATTTCTTCCTTTTTGGAGATAGAATTTTCCAACAGACTGCCGGGGTCACAATGGGGGTCAATGTGGCATCTGCATTTGTGAATTTAGTTATGTTGGT
The DNA here is from genome assembly GCF_019279795.1 of Protopterus annectens. NCBI lineage: Eukaryota > Metazoa > Chordata > Ceratodontiformes > Protopteridae > Protopterus > Protopterus annectens. Next base: position 259,944,266 of record NC_056733.1, read on the forward strand.
GGGAAATGGAGGTTTTAACCCAAATGGATCTACTCCAGTATGTCTCCCTTTATAAAAGATACTTAGATGATTTGGCGATCGTATGGACGGGAAATACGGCACAGTTTAATTTATTTGTTAAAGAGATCAACAGTAGTGCCCCTTGGTTAAAGTTTGTAATTAGCAGAAAAGGGAAAACTATTACTTTTTTGGTTACCCAAATCACCATGGATGTTGAGAGCAAGAAATCTGAAAGTTGAATTTAAAGAAATGACACCTTTGCAAATATTTACATTTCAGTAGCTACCATCCCTCTGAAGTGTAAAACATCTTTAGGGGGGCAGATTATAAGAGTTAGCCAGTTGATTAGTTTTGACTCTGATTTTTTTACATGACATAGATGTAGTGACTGAAATGTTTTATTTGCAATGCTATCCACTAAATAAATTGAAACATACTGCAGAAGTGTTTATTCGCTCTAGAGACAGCACATTTCCTGCCATTCTTATATCTGGGTTTGTTCCTAAAACTGGAGGTGGTACTGATGAGAGTAAGATGTTCTCTTTTCCCCTTCCAATGAGTACAGGTGATCGTGATATTCAATCTATTATTTTGTAGAACTGGAAAATTATTTTAGGGAATTCAGACCTAGTGAATGTAGTAGGGACCCAACCAAAATTTGTTTACTAGAAAACCATGAATTTTAAATAATTTTTAGAACATACACATGGTTTTAGCAGTACTGCTGTTAGAACTTCTTTTGGTATGGTTCCCTGCTACAACTGCAAGTTTTGTAGGTATATCAACAAGACTAGTAGTTATTATGTCAAACATTGTGAGTTTCGTTTTATTTCTAAAGATCAATATGACTGTAACAGAGTTAGCATTATTTATTTAGCTATTTGCACCAATTGTGAATGTTTATATGTAGGTGCAACTATTAGGAAGCTTTCACATAGGATTACAGATCATGTTTCAGCAATTAAGAAGGAAGATGATACTAATACTTTAGCAAAACACAGTTTGTGTTGTACTGATTGCTGGAAATTTTGGTTTCTAGTTTTGGAGAAAGTGGATCAGAAAATGTCTGCAGACACTTTTAATAACTACCCTGAAAGACAAGAATTAAAGTGGCAACTTTTCTTAAGGGGTGCTTTTTCCCCTGGGCTTAACAAAGCTATTTCTGTTAACAGTTTTTAAAACAGAAAATTTTGTAAACTATTTAAGAGTGTCTGTCTTGTCAAAGTCTTCATCAGTGTAAAGTTTTTTTAGATGTGTATATTAAGGATTTGAATTTTAAAGTGACCCTATTGGATGGATACAGTATGATGTTATTTCCACATATGTATTTAAATGCATTAATGGAAGTTTTAAATGTTTTCCGATGAAGTTCTTAAAATTAAATTAACAAAAGCACTTAAACCATTTGGCCGTGGTCCATAGTGGTCTGTTTTCATAGTGTTTGGTTCCTTGTCCTTTCCAGCCGTGAGTCCAAGGGTTTTTTTTTCCTTTGGCTGGTTTGTACCCTTTGGTGGGTTTTCATTTAAAAGCAAGTTCAATGTTACTATGCTGTGATCTTGGGCTGGTGGCAGTGGGGTGTAAAAGTGCACTGACTGCATTATATGTAGAAGATGTTTTCTCTTATTTGTACATGGGTGAATGTCTAGATTAAAGCCTTTGGATTACAGTATACACAAGTAGGCTTGAAAAATAAGACAAAAATAATGAAAACATTGAAAAATGCCAAGCGTCTCTCACCTGCAAAGACGTTAGCTTGTTTTTTCGTCTTATTAGCAATTGTTCAGTGGGAGTCAAGATGTCTACTGTTCAGGCAGATGAACATTCTGTTCTGAGTGAAGCTTACAAAGATGCATTGCTTACTACTTTCACATGGAGATGAGATGTCTACAGGTTCAAGAATTCATCTTGAAAGTTCTGAGCATTCTTTGTTGAGGGAAATGCAAAATTTAAGGGTACAATGGCAAGATGTTCAGTGAAAATTAACTTTTGAAATTATGAGAAGTGAATAAGAGATAACAGCCTCCCTAGCAGTCTTAATACTATTATGCATTTAACAGAACAGTGTACAATTCAGTTTTTCTTAAAGATAGCCAGTGAACTTCTTAGGGATAAAAGTTAATGTTTTCTGAATGCACAGAAGCTGTTTTTCACATATGAGAGGGGAATATAGATAAGAAAAGAAGACACAGCAATTACTGTAAGTGTGAACACAGGCTGTACCAAGCATTTTAGCATGGATAAATTTAGTTTTGCATGAACACAGGTTGTAGCAAGTGTTTTAGCATGGGTAAATTTAATTTTAGGTTAGGTAATGCCTGTGGGAGCAGCTGACAATTTGGGACAATTATTCTTATCTGGAGGTTTTAACTTTATTTTTCAAAAATGTACATAGTTTTGTGTGCTTGTTCTAAGTTAATAGGGGATGGGGGTGTTTTGAAAATGTATGTAGCTTTTTATGTGAGTTTTAATTTAAACAAAAAAAATTGAAAAATCTGACATAGGTTCAAATGGAGATGAGAAGAAACAGCTGTATAAAAGATCAGCCTACTAAACATTAGTGAACTGGAAATACTCATTCAAAAAACTGATATGTATAATCAGTGGAAACTACAGCTGTTTATCATACTAGCTATGCTATCCATATTATCTTGGAATGTAAGTGGCCTTACAGGTATTGACAAAGAGGGAAGAACATTGGATTATATTAAGAAATGCTGAGTGCAAATAGCAATGCTACAGGAGACACATTTGGAAAGAAACGAACATGTGAATTTGACAAAGAAAGGACTTCAGGATGGATAATCAAAAGAATATCAGTGACAAAGGAAGAGAGTAGTTATACTAATTGCTAGAGGGGATCCACTAGTGATACAAGTAGAAAAAAAAATAAAGGTAGATTTGTGGTAGTCAGGGGCTACTGGCAAGACAGGATTACCCTGGTATTCTGCCAAAAATTGATATTATGGTGCTTAAGAAAATATGGGGAAAAGTAACCAGCTTTCAGCAGGGAATATTACTTTTAGGTGTGGAATGTAACTTGATTTGCAATAGTAAGGATGTATCAAGGGACCTAGAAGGGATAAAGTAACAAAAGAAGAATGCTTTCTGAAGAAAATTGTAAAAATAGTTGGTATGGAAGTTGCAAATTCAGTAGTAGGACCTTGAACAGAATTTCCATATTATTCCCAAGGTACAATAACAGAGCTACACTAGATAGAAATGATATTCACTGGAACATGTGCATTTCATTGAAAGCTAGGAAAAAATATCCAATAACTATTTCAGATCATGCACCAATAAAAACAAGGCAAAAATGCAGGATAATGAAGTAAAAATAAGACACTGGCCTTTTCCTTCTTACCTGTTAAAAATAGAGGAATGTAAGCAATGGGTAGTGGAAATTATTCTTGAGTTATAAGGGAAGATATAGCTAGTAAGTGGGATAAAAGGAAACTGGAGTTTAAAAATAAGGTAGAAATACATGAGAAAGTGATATGGTTAAGAGGTAATAGGAATTACTTAGAGGGGCCGACAAAGGTTAAAGTATGACAGAATAAGGGAATCTCACAGAACAAGGAGAGTTTCAAATGCAGAGTTTGAAATACAAATTATGGGAGTATCTGGATAATATGCAGAAGTGAAGTAAAACTGCTGTAAAGCAACTATTTTTGATAACTCCAGAGCACAAAAACTTTTGGCACAACAACTTAGGCAACAGAAATGAGAAAAGGTTGTCGCCAAACTTAGGGAGCCTATAACTAGAAAAATAACCAGAGATCCTGCAGAGGTATTAAAGATTTCAGAAATGTTATGAAAATGTGTATAAAGCAGAAAATTTGGGAAATAAAGAAAGAGCACAAATGTAAATATTTATAAAAAACAATAATGACAAAGTTAGAGGTAGATGAGATTCAATACTTAAAATGTAAGATAGGAAGAGATGAGATATAAATGATGTATAATCAATCTTCAAAAAAAGTCTCCTGGAACAGATGGTATTCCTGTGGAAGTTTAGAAGTTAGGAAGTAAGGAAGTGATAAAGATCTGGAAGATTTTATTTAACAGAATTTTAAAAAGAGGGAAAGCACCAAAATCTGGGAAGAAAGTTGTGGTGACTCTATTACCTAAAGAGTCTAAAGAACCATCAGACCCAGCTTCATATAGGCTTATTTCAATTTTAAGATATGATTATAAAGTGTTTATATCTCATGTGTTTTTGTGGAGGGGAGAAGAGGCAAGATTTGATCACATTATCACCAACAAGTCCATACAGCTAGGACTGTAGCAGTCTGTACACAAGAAGATACCAAAACATAGTACTCAGCAAAACAAAACAGAAAATAAATAATATTATAGATGCTATTTTATATTTAACATTATTCACTAGGAAATCAAACCTTTTTTTCTTAACAAAGATAAAGATAGTTATTATTTAGAGAACGCTTTGGGAAAGAAAACTGTTTTTAACCCCCCGGCTTCATATGACTTTGAATACCATTGAGAAAGCCTGTGAACATGATCTATATGCCCTTTATGGTGAGAGAAGCAAGAGGTTTCTCAAATCTGACTTGTGAAGAATGAGCCTTGTTAGATAACAAAATTAGTGACAAATCTATAAGGATAGCGAAACCGGATAAAGGTGGGGATGAAAATATTGCTACTCAAATAGATTATATCAGTAAGATTTTTAACATGCTCCAAGATGATACACGCTATTCAGTGGCGTCAAAGAATGAAATGTAGCTTATAGAAACATTGATCTGTTTTTGGAATATGCCTTGCTTCAAGACACTATTTCATTAGAATCTTATAACTTTATGTATAATAAGGATACCTTAATTCCTGCAGCTTTTGGAATCCCAAAGACACACAAGGATGTAGTAGAGCCACCTTTTAGATTAATTGCAGCTACCCAGGGATCTAAGACTAACCTCCTGGCAGTTTACATTGATAGAAAATTAAAATCTTTACTTAGTTACCTTCTTCGCATCCTACATAATTCATGGGATTTTTCACCAAAACTGACCCCAAATCTATGGAACGAACAATATAGTTTCTTTACAATCGATGTAATTGATTTATTTTCATGTATCCCCCATGATACTGGGTTGCAGTTTTTTGAAGAGACACTGTTGGAATACAAGTCGCTCGATACTAGGGAAACAAGATTCCTAATAGATTTAATGGATCTAGTGCTTCATAATAATTTTTTATTTTTTGAAGGTGAATACTACAGACAAGTCATTGGTGTTGCGATGGGGGCGGCTTGTGTCTCCATTTTTGCAAACCTAGTCATGCTTGCTTGGGAGAAACACTATGCCATAGATACAATGTACTCCCACTTATGGTCACTATATGCTGGGTTTCTGGATGACATGTTTCTGATTTCGACTGGTAGAAATTCAGAAGTAGAGTCATTTTTGACCTACATAGCTAACACCACTACTTTGCTGAAATTTACACACCAACACATCATCTGAACTGTACATTTTTTGGAGGTACAGTTGACTGCTGAAAACAATGAGTTTGTAACAAGTATCTTTAGGAAGGATAACCTTTCCAAGTCTTATTTCTATTACAACAGCTGCCACTCCTGGTTTTGTAAAAGGAATTTGGTTAAGGGGCAGCTCATCAAGGCAGCTAGGATGACATTAAATTACTTACTCCAATGGGAACTTGACACTATGACTAATATGTTTTTGGAGAGGGTGTTACCCAACTGATTTGAAGAATTTGCTGAGAAAGGAGGTTGTTGGGAACAAGAATTCTAAGTATCAACCTATTTTAGGTAAATCAGGTTTACTGAAAGGAATACGCCAGGTTAACAATTTAAGTCATGACAATTTCCATTTTCTGATGGTCATTAAATGCTGTGACTTAAGTTCCAGGGTAAAAGATATCATTACTAATGACTGGACAATTTTGAAAACAGATGATATTTTTTCAACATGTATATAAAGTACACAACAATATTAAAGAAGTATTGGAAAAGGGCAAAGCAGCTTTAAAAGAGGGTATTGCAAAATGCAGCAGATGTGGTTATTGGCAATATATTATTGATAAGAATGACGTAGTTTTGAATAGTTATTGTCAATCTGTTATTACCTTAAGAAGGGGAAACTGTAACTCAACAGGCTTAGTGTATTTAGCTGTTTTTAACCAATGTTATTCTTTTTATGTAGGGAAAACTGACCAAAAGAATTTACGAACACCTGTATGATATGAAAAAGGCCAACTTGCATACTGCCCTATATAGACACTCTACAGTCTGTGATAGTTTTAAGAAATTTGTATTTGCTATTTTAGAAACTTTTCAGCCTAATGCTACAGAAGGATCCTGGGAAACAGACTTGAGTACAAGGAACTCCTCTGGCAAGTGAATCGGATGCAACAGCAAAGTCAGGTTTTAACGATCATGTTTCTATATAGCCTATGCTTAGAATGAGGGCAGTGAAACTGTGAATATTTTTCAAACATTATTTTCCTTCAGGTTCAATTATCACAATAATGTTTTTCTCATTGTGATTTTTATACACACAACGTATTTACTTTTAACATGATTTTAAGGGATGCAATGTTTTTGATGTTTTTAGTGGCATGTATTCCTTTCAGATTTGGATTAGATTTGTAATGAACCTATCTACCTATTACTCATGACAGTATATATTTAGGGAAACTGAGGTTATTAAATGTTCTGATGAAGTCCATGTTGTCGAAAGCATTACACTTCTTTTTGATTAATGTGAATACATTTTGTTTTGCTGAGTACTACACTTGGGTATCTTCTTGTCTACAGACTGCTACAGCCCCAGACTATGTGGACCTGTTTGTGGTTATAAGGTTAATGTTGGTCACAAGGCTGCACACCTAGCTTTTCAGTTATTCATTTGACCACATTAAATGATTATCCGGAGGGAAACAGAATGTAAAAAAATATCACTGTTGTTTGTGGGTCTTGATTCAGAGAAGCATTTAATAGAGAAAGCTGGGATTTTATGAGTAGGGCAATGGAAGCATTTGCATTCAACTGATATAATAATATTAACTAGGAGAATATATGAAGGACTGGAGGCAAGAATTACAAGTGGTGCTCTCTGATTAGTTGTGTTTGAACAGAGAAACCAGGCAGGGGTGTCAGCTTTCTCCTTTGTTATTTACTTTATATTTAGAGCCATTGGCAAAAAAAAATAATGGACGCGGGAAAGCAAGAATATAATTGCTATGGTAATCAAAAAAAGTTGGCTTTATTTGCAGCTCATATTATTTTGCATTTGATAAATCCGGAAAAGGATTCTCAGTGATGTGGAACATTTTGAGACAGTTTCATGTCTTTTTAGGATATAAAATTAATCAAGATAAAACAAAGGCTATAGCCATAAATTATGTACCCATACATGAATTCGTTCACCAATACCCATATTTATGCGGATGTAACAAGATGAAGTATTTAGAAGTGTGGATTAAAAAGGCTTCTGTTATGGCAGCTAAGGATATGTGGGAATAGACTAAATGAAAGATAATACAAAAAACTGAGAAACTGGAAGCTCCTGTTTATGGTTATGGATACTAAGATACAAGCAGTGAAAATCTTTTTAGTCCCTTTAGTTTTATATACAGGTCAAGCATATTTTTATCAACCAGAGGAGAAGTTGTGGATAATATAGTTGAAGGAAGGGGGCAAGAGTTAAATGAGATAAGTTGACCCTTTCACTAGAACAAGGCAGTTCAGGATTACCAACTGCCAAAACAGCAGACTTTTCTAGGGCCATTCTTCAGGGGCTCCTGGATCTTCATCCTTCCTCTTCCTCCTTCTAGTCAGCATAAGCTTTGGTAGCTAAGGCTGTTGCGACAGTGATCAAATGATGAACATAGCACAATTGTGTGAGTAACTTTACCATAACAGTAGATGCTCAAATGATCACTGCTGCAGCATTCGCACCTCTTGCCATTCCCTTTATTTTTGTACGTTTTTGTTGTTAGGGTGAGGACTTTCATTTTTATTTTCTTAGCATTGACATTTTTTCAGGGTTCTAACCTCTATCTGTCAGTTGGCATAAAACTTTATCCCAGCGTTTTGCTTTTCTTTAGCTCTGCTCAAGCTAATAATGGCTTGGGTGCTTGGGAGGTACCCTTAGCAGGATATACTCCATATACATAAGGCTACTGCAGCAGTGCTCAAATATGACCATTATAATTTTGATCCATTTAGAGATGGTTTAATGGATTGATCAGCAACATTTAAAAAATGCAGGTTTTTTGAACTGTTGTTTGATTTGCAAAAGGCTTAAGAAAAATCAGGTAGTCTTTTGATGTCCAAATTTTGTAAGTGATTTATTTTTTTTTACTGAGATGAGAAACAAAATGGTAATGGTCTGAAATATTTCTCTCCTGCCACAATGATTCAATGCCAGCAACAGCCAGAGAGACATGTCCTAGATGCAAGTAGAACATAGCCGGCCTTAAGCACAGGCCAACTAGCCAGCCACCTAAGGCGCTGCTCTAGCAGGGGTGCTTTTTCAGTAGTCTACATGGTGTAGGTATGCCAGGATGGGGGCACCAAGTGGTGTGAGGGGGCACAATGGAGCCCTTTTGTCTAGGTCACCAACTGACCAAAGGCCGGCCCTGAAGTAGAAACCACAGTCCTACCTCTAGGATGGGCAAGTTAATGTGAGTCATTCATTCCTACCCCCCTCCTACACCTCGAATGCCCCAGCTGCTAATCAAACTTGGGTCAGCTGGACTTTAGTCAGGGCTTCATCCCCTTATGCCACAGAGACAAGAATGGTGTGACACCCATGCCCTGGCCCAGCAATCAAGGAGCCTCAATCCTCACCACTAACACCAGTGAGGGGTGTCTCATATAGGAGGAAAGGATAACAAATACACACAGTAAAGTGCAATTTACCTTAAGAGTACACAGAGATCACAGTCAGTCCAGGGCTGGTCGCTCCCTTGCTCTCCAGGTCCCCAATAAGACTCCCAACTGGCACAGCTATAGGGTCCAGATAGCCTAGTGGGCAAGCTAAAACCTCCAGCACCTTCTCTGTCCAACCAGTGCTTCGTGTCCCTGCCCAAGTAGATGACACACACACACACACACACACACACACACACACACACACACACACACACACACACACACACACACACACACACACACTTTGAGAGGAGTTTATACAACCACACAAACACTCCTGGGGAAGGCTGACACAGGTTCTCCAGCTGCGCCACTTTTTCCCAGACTACACAGTAGTACCAGCTGCCACCACCCACTAATATTTATCAGCTGCTCAAAGGCCCCTAAAAGGGTGTCCAATTATTACTGAGCAATATTATTATCCAATTGGTAGTATAGCCCACAGCTAAAGCTATTGGAGTGGCTTTGTACAATTTTACCAAAGGCATGCAAGTACTCTAAAGAGCTTAAATTATCTCTACAAAAACTGCCACAGTTGAAAGGATTTAAAATATTTAATAACAAATAGTCAAAACACAAGACAATACTTTTACTACACAGTGCTAGTCAATAGTTCAGAGATCACAGATAAATACTTAAAATAATTCAGTAGTACAGTTCTGACATCACAGAAAAACATAGTCTAATCTTTCTAGTTTCTAGCTATTTCTAAGAGAAAACACAAGTCTAAGATAAACTTACATATAGAGAAAACAGTGCTGATGAGTTGGATGGTCAAGACAAAAATGCTTAATGCTCTCTGATTCTCTCTGTTTTTAAAATCACATTCCTGGTTCACATTACATCATTCTTCACACTTCCATGGGTTACATTACATCATTCTTCACACTTCCCTGGGTTCCCAGGCTAACAGAAACTACATTTACATTCTTCACCTCTGGGCAGAAACCAGAGCAATAAAGGACATTTATGCATGCAAATTCTGGACATTATTTATTTACTTATTATTTATTTTTATTTTACATTTGTTAACCGGGGGTGTCTGACTGAGCCGAAAAGGCCCCTTTTCAGCAGAGGCCTGGGGAGAAAAGTTCCACATAGAAAAATTACAGATACATTTAGTTATTTATATGTATACACACAAATTACAAAAGACCTGTTTTTACAGTGGTATGCAGCACATCAACAGTTACAGTGGAGAGAACAAACAAAAAAATATATTAATTTAAAAATAAAGGTAATTAATAGATTTGTGGTGTACATATGAAATTTGGAACATAGGTAGAATACATACATAGCACACAGGTACAGTACATACATACATTGTAGATTAGCCAGTGTTTGTGAGTAAGATTGAAAACTATTATCAAGTACTCTAGGTTTAGTATGTGTAGCTTATCCACTTTCACTAGCCTGGGGAGCAATCATGGCACTGCCAACTTTGATTGAGATGTTGCCTGATGAGGTCTTTAAAGGAGGCTTTGGATGATGTCTTTTGAATGCTAGTGGGGACAGAGCTCCATTTTTTAGCCACTGAACTACTAACGAACTACTATATAGTGCATCTCCAAAGCTATTGTAGCTGTTGGTGACTTCTAGTAGTAGTTTGCTTGATGATCTAAGAGGCCTTTTGGCTGAGTGATGTTGTACTAGGTTTTTGAGGGCAGGACACTTATTGTGGAGGTAAAAGATCGAATGACAGAGGCAGAACTGATTGTAGGTTAGGAGGTTGGGCATTTCAAGCCAGTGGAGCTGTCTCAAAGCAGTACAGTGATGAGTTCTATATGAGCAATTTGCAGTAAAGCGGCTAATTCTGTTATAGCAGGCTTTCATTTTGCTTAGTTCAGTTTTGTTGAGATTAGTCAGAATGGGAGATGCATAGAGTAGGGTGGACAGAAGTTGGAAGCGAGCAATGGCTGATCTTGTGTTGTTGGTAAGAAATGGTTTGATACGGTAGAGTGATCCCAGTTTGACATGCACTTTTTTAATAGTTAAGTTGCGATGACTATCAAATTTTAGGAGGGAGTCTATATTATTCCCAATAGCTTAGCCTGTGCCACTGGAGTGATTGGAGTAGTATTTGTGGAGTAGATAGTGAATTGACTGTTATCAGTGTTTTTGTTAGAACTGGTTATAATCATAAGCTGAGTTTTCTTTGGATTAAGGATAAATTGGGCTTTGGCCATTAACTCTGGCCTTAAAACAATAGCAGGAATTCCTTCATCTAGACCAGCCGGAGCCATGTTTACAGCAAAGGGTCACAACATGCTCAGCAGGGTGCACTGTTGTTACATTTTTTTCAGTTCCACATGTAACACTATTTTTACCATTTAAGACAACAAGCCTGTGGTTTACATTAATATGTACAGATGACAGAATTATGTACAAAATTCTATCTGGCTAGGCTGGCAGCCTTCATCTATCTTCAACCAATCTTCACTGATGGGACTATTATTTTAAATATTTATTTAACTTTTGAATAGAGTATTTAAGGTAAAAAGACCTTTTTTCATCAGTACACATCTTTTCTGTATGACAGAATGTTCATTATGGTTACATACAATAAGACAACTATGAGGATAATACAGATAAGATTATACCTCTGGAAGAGTCCGGACACTGCTTCTCAATAGCTACCAAGAATTTCTCCATGGCTTGAAATCAGTGGCTCTAGTATACACTAGGTTGCTCTTCTTTCTCTGAGGAAACCTGGCTAAAATACAGCTCATAGCCCCATAGCTGGAAGTGTGTACACACACAATGAATTGTTGACAATAATTTGGACTGGCTTATCTAGGGGGTTCAATCAAATCCTCCATAAACTTTTGGAATGGCTACTCACAGGCTGGAGTCTACACAACTTTATCTGGCCTGTTCTTCCTGTTAAGTTATGTAAGGGGAGTAGCAAACTTCCTATAACACTGCACTATCTCTAAGAATGCCCTCTCCTGTTATGTGGTAGAGGGGAGGTGTGCCCCAATAAGCTTGGACTCTGACTGGTTCCACCCTAATATTTCTACCAACTATTCTGTGACTAAGATAAGATACCTCTACCATACCCACAGGACACTCGTTAGCCTTAATAGTCAGCTCTGTCCTCTGCAGTCTTCCCATCTCCTCCCTGACAAGTCAGACATGTTCTGCCCAGGAAAAGCTGTAGATAGCAATACCATCCTGGAAAGGAAAGACATCATTTCTTGATCCTATTAGGATGTGATCTACCAGAATTTGGAAAGCTGTTGGGGCATTCTTCATTCCAGAGGCAATTTCTGTAAACTAATAATGCCAAATGGGGGTCATATATGCTAACCTCTTCCTGGCTGCAATTGTCAAGGGTACCTGCCAATAATCCTTGGTCAAGTTAATAGTGGTTAGTACTTGGCCCCATCCAGCTGTTCTAAAACATCATATTTTCTTGGGCAAAGGGTAAGCATCTGCCTCTGTGTGACTTTTCAATTTTCTGCTGCTTGCACAGAATCCGGTGCTTCCATCCTTCTTTGACACTAGCACCAATGGTGAAGCCCAGGAACTGTTGGACTCCTGGATTATCCCATTTCCAACAGGTCCTGTAGTTTATCTCTCAGACTTTTGCTGTTTCAGGAGCCCTATGAAGAGCTTCCTGATGGGCTGTTAGGATCCAGTGTCTACATGGTACTCCAACCAGGTGGGTACACCCTGGCTTGCCAGTAAACATATAACTAAATTCCTGTAATACATCTACATCATCCACCAAGGTATCAGAACTAGCCTCACTGAGGCGATCCACCACTGAATCTCCTTCTGGTTCTCCTACCACCCATTGCAGGCACTGAGCATCAGGGCCTCTCTGTCATGAAAGAGCTTTATCATGTTAACATGGTAGAGTTTGTGATTCTTCTTCTTCATGCCTTGTAGCTCAGCCAAATAGTTAACATCACTCAACTTTTTCACAATTGTGAAAGGCCCCCTCCCAGGTTGCAGTTTGTTTTATCTAACAAGAATAAGACTATAACCTACTGCCTAACAGAATACCCTCTGGCTGCTGCTGTCCAGACACACCAGACCTTTTGCTGCTGCTGTTTTGCCAGTGCTTAAGTGCTACAAGCCCATCCCCATGTGCTCCCTAAGCCCAGTCCTGAAGCTTAGGACATACTCCACAATAGACTCCTTGTGGGAAACAAACTCACCCTCCTACTCATCAGGAATTAAATTTAGGCCCTCCCCACACTCTGTCACTATAAAGTAGCTCAAGATTGAAAAACCTGTGGATTCATGGAGCATCTCCCATGATGCAAAAATAATAGGAAACAGGTGTGCAAATGTCCTCAACATGGTCTTCCATGTAGAGTTACACTTCAGAATGGGAGATGCATAGAATAGGCTGGACAGAAGTTGGAACCGAGCAATGGCTGATCTTGTGCTGTTGGTAAGAAATGGTTTGATACGGTAGAGTGATCCCAGTTTGACATGCACTTTTTTAATAGTTAAGTTGCGATGACTATCAAATTTTAGGAGGGAGTCTATATTATTCCCAATAACTTAGCCTGTGCCACTGGAGTGATTGGAGTAGTATTTGTGGAGTAGATAGTGAATTGACTGTTATCAGTGTTTTTGTTAGAACTGGTTATAATCATAAGCTGAGTTTTCTTTGGATTAAGGATAAATTGGGCCTTGGCCATTAACTCTGGCCTTAAAACAATAGCAAGAATTCCTTCATCTAGACCGGCCAGAGCCATGTTTACAGCAAAGGGTCACAACATGCTCAGCAGGGTGCACTGTTGTTACATTTTTTTCAGTTCCACATGTAACACTATTTTTACCATTTAAGACAACAAGCCTGTGGTTTACATTAATATGTACAGATGACAGAATTATGTACAAAAATATATCTGGCTAGGCTGGCAGCCTTCATCTATCTTCACCCAATCTTCACTGATGGGACTATTATTTCAAATACTTATTTAACTTTTGAATAAAGCATTTGAGGTAAAAAGACCTTTTTTCATCAGTACACATCTTTTCTGTATGACAGAATGTTCATTATGGTTACATACAATAAGACAACTATGAGGATAATACAAATAAGATTATACCTCTGGAAGTGTCCGGACACTCCTCAATAGCTACCAAGAATTTCTCCATGGCTTGAAATCAGTGGCTCTAGTATACACTAGGTTGTTCTTCTTTCTCTGAGGAAACCTGGCTAAAATACAGCTCATAGCCCCATAGTTGGAAGTGTGTACCCACATAATGAATTGTTGACAATAATTAGGACTGGCTTATCTAGGGGGTTCAATCAAATCCTCCATAAACTTTTGGAATGGCTGCTCACAGGCTGGAGTCTACACAACTTTATTTGGCCTGTTCTTCCTGTTAAGTTATGTAAGGGGAGTAGCAAACTTCCTATAGCACTGCACTATCTCTAAGAATGCCCTCTCCTGTTATGTGGTAGAGGGGAGGTGTGCCCCAATAAGCTTGGACTCTGACTAGTTCCACCCTAATATTTCTACCAACTATTCTGTGACTAAGATAAGATACCTCTACCATACCCACAGGACACTCATTAGCCTTAATAGTCAGCTCTGTCCTCTGCAGTCTTCCCATCTCCTCCCTGACAAGTCAGACATGTTCTGCCCAGGAAAAGCTGTAGATAGCAATACCATCCTGGAAAGGAAAGACATCATTTCCTGATCCTATTAGGATGTGATCTACCAGAATTTGGAAAGCTGTTGGGGCATTCTTCATTCCAGAGGCAATTTCTGTAAACTAATAACGCCAAATGGGGGTCATATATGCTAACCTCTTCCTGGCTGCAATTGTCAAGGGTACCTGCCAATAATCCTTGGTCAAGTTAATAGTGGTTAGATACTTGGCCCCATCCAGCTGTTCTAAAACATCATATTTTCTTGGGCAAAGGGTAAGCATCTACCTCTGTGTGACTTTTCAGTTTTCTGCTGCTTGCACAGAATCCGGTGCTTCCATCCTTCTTTGACACTAGCACCAATGGTGAAGCCCAGGAACTGTTGGACTCCTGGATTATCCCATTTCCAACAGGTCCTGTAGTTTATCTCTCAGACTTTTGCTGTTTCAGGAACCCTATGAGGGGCTTCCTGATGGGCTGTTAGGATCCAGTGTCTACATGGTACTCCAACCAGGTGGGTACACCCTGGCTTGCCAGTAAACATACAACTAAATTCCTGTAATACATCTACATCATCCACCAAGGTATCAGAACTAGCCTCACTGAGGCGATCCACCACTGAATCTCCTTCTGGTTCTCCTACCACCCATTGCAGGCACTGAGCATCAGGGCCTCTCTGTCATGAAAGAGCTTTATCATGTTAACATGGTAGAGTTTGTGATTCTTCTTCTTCATGCCTTGTAGCTCAGCCATATAGTTAACATCACTCAACTTTTTCACAATTGTGAAAGGCCCCTCCCAGGTTGCAGTTTGTTTTATCTAACAAGAATAAGACTATAACCTACTGCCTGCCTAACAGAATACCCTCTGGCTGCTGCTGTGCAGACACACCAGACCTTTTGCTGCTGCTGTTTTGCCAGTGCTTAAGTGCTACTAGCCCATCCCCATGTGCTCCCTAAGCCCAGTCCTGAAGCTTAGGACATACTCCACAATAGACTCCTTGTGGGAAACAAACTCACCCTCCTACTCATCAGGAATTAAATTTAGGCCCTCCCCACACTCTGTCACTATAAAGTAGCTCAAGATTGAAAAACCTGTGGATTCATGGAGCATCTCCCATGATGCAAAAATAACAGGAAACAGGTGTGCAAATGTCCTCAACATGGTCTTCCATGTAGAGTTACACTTCTGTACCAGGTCATTTTTCTGTGAATGGCATGGGGTGGTCTTTAAATGCCTTACTCAAAGGCATTTCCATAAACTTGCTATCTGGTACCTTTTCTTGTCAGTATTTCTCTAGGAAAATCTACCCTGCTAAAACTGCTTCAATGAAAGCCAGGGCCACCATGTCTGGGTGCCTAGTGACATAGTTCACCACTTCCAAGATAAAAGTCTTTCCTGAGGAACTTTGAGTACTCAGAGGTCTCACAATATTTATAGCTACCCTTAGAAATATTTCCTCAATAGCAGATAACAGCCTCAGCTTTGTCTTCAGACTTGCCAACTTTTTTGTCACTGCTCATGGGTCCTGCAATAACCTGTACATTCTCTGTAATCTTTGGTGGATAAAAAATCTGCAAAAGTTGTAATTTAGTATGTTTTATACCCATATGGCATAATAACGGAATATCTAGGATTATGGCTTGAAGTGCCTGCTGGTAGACACTAGGAATTACCACATGCTGTATTATGTATACATCTAACCCTTCATAAGTGTCTATTACCTGTGCAATAATGGACACCCCCCAAACCTTGTTCATCAGGAGCTTCTTTGAGTCCTGTAAAGTAGGGTCTTGAGACACAAGCCTCCCTCAACTCCTTCCTGGTGACTTTTCCCAGCTCACTTTCCAAAGTAAGTCTGGCTGCTTCTGCTAGGGGTGCCTGAATTTCTGTTTGACTACTACCACATCTACATCTTCTCTTGATGTACTACTTCCAAGGGAAGTCTAATACCCTTCTATTGCTGTGTTTCAGTTCCCATTTCACTGCTACTTGATCGACTTTGCCCCTGAAGTATCCACATTACTAGCACTGGATGAAGGTGTGGGCCCCAGCTGTACCCTCCCCCACTACCATCCCCATGCATTTGCTTCCATAGCTGGCTGCATGTAACAGCATGCACGCAAGGTATTACACTATCAAAGTCATTCCTAAAAGTAATTTCCTATTAGGACATTAATTGAGATTTCTTCTTGCCCCTCTTCTCAATCAAAATAAGCCATATAAAGCACATAAACTCTGTCCAAACATACCTAAAAACGTGTCCCTCCCAAGGTCCTAACTGAAGTGGACTGCTCAGGCAAGTACTGCCCCATCTGACCACTGCAGGCATGACTATGGTTATGTCTGAGGCCTTGTTCCTTTTGGAAATGACATCTTTCCCCTATATTATTATAGGATACAGTCTTTCATGATCATACATCTATTGTCTCCAGACAAACCACCAATGTCATAGTGTTTCCCTGCTTGGTGCATTCTTTGCACTTTGTTCTTTATCCTGCCTCAGTGGACAGCAAGGATGCACTTGCCTCTTTTGGTAACATCTGAAACATCTAAAACCAAAACCTGTATGCGAGTTCCCAAACCTGTGGCTTTTCCCTTTTCCTGTGTAATTTACTGTGATGGTTTAGACTATACCCTGTGGGTTTCCATACACCCACGTGCAGTATAGGGTACCTCTTTCCTAAACAACGAAAGAGGTACACCTTCCTCTCCATCTCCTCAGCAGTATTACACTCCCAGTCTGCTAACCACATCCTCAAAGCCTCAGGGAGAAAACTGAAGGCTTGTTCCCTGAACAAAAGATCTGCAAGCATTAAAAATACAGTGACCTTACAGCCATTCACTTATCTATGAAAATAAATAATGGTTAATTTCTGTAATGTATTTATTCACATTGTCATCTGATTTTCTTCTATGATCTTCCAACTTGATATTTGACATTTCAGGATTATGTTTAAAACATGCAAATAAACATTTTTTTAACTTCAGAATAACTTAATCAACATCACTAAGTTTAAAAGCTGCATGCATTGTTTTACTCATCAATAAAGCAGTTAAAAACTTCATCTACTACACATGGTGGAGATTACATGCCCAAATAAAACTTATTAACCCCCGCCCACACACACACACACACACACACACACACACACACACACACACACACACACACACACACACACACACACTTTATACTAAGGAAAAAGTCTTGTACTAACCTTGGCACCTAGGGCTTGGCTTTTCTCCTCCAATGACTCATGTGCCTCTGGTGGAGGATGACCATTTTCCTTACTCTCACGCTGGCACTGCTTCTCTCTCTCCTCTGCCTGGTCTCGAACTGCACTTTCAACTATTGCAATCACTCATATCTGCCAACTACTAGACACTTCTTCTCAAGTGCCAGTCTTTGTAACTCTGTAATTGCATTTAGACTTTGAGGTTAGCCTGGGTTTGGTTAGGCTGTCCATTGTTTGCCTCCAGCACACCAACAGCACCTGCATTGACATCTCCAGGATGAACTCCAACTAATCACAGAGATTTCACTTTATCTTCCTTGGACATGCGATCATGCCAGATTCAATTATCTCTATACTTTGCAGTCAACTGTGACATGAATCTTTGCTTAGTTGTCAGGAGAACTTGTGTTTGCCTGTTCCTAAACTAAACTGACAAAAATTAAGATAAATAATGTACAAAACTAAACCTTTATTTTTACCCTAGAGGGTTCAGACACACACCTGGCAAAATAGTTTTCAGCTTAATAAATTCACTTCTAATACCCTCACCATCTGCCACCAATATGACACAGATCAAGGCTCAGGCTGGCATTGGATGGGTTTCAATACCACCACTGCCATCCCTTGCCATCCATATAATGAGAGTCAGGCTGACACTAGCAGGGATATGAATCCCATAACTACCAACCAATGTGCCACCTAGGTTCCTGTCAAATTACTGACAGCAGTTTTGGTGAACACACATGCATCAAGAGTCATTTGCTGAAACAACTTTCACTGTATAAGTTTGGTGGGTGGGTATACTCTCACATGAGGGGTACAGGAAGGTTTACCCCTGCAAGAAAGTACATCTTAGAGGTTCAATGGAATTACTTTTAGCAAACAGCTCTCAATGTATATGTGTTTGCTGAAACTGCTGTTGATGTATAAACATGTATCTGTATGTGAGGGACAAGGGGCTGTAGGCCTTGTGTCTTGTCCACTGTTCCATATAGGTCTGCTGGCCATCAGAGAGACTGCCTCTTAAATGATACCACTGGTATCCAATATAGTAAAGAAAAAAATATATAAAATAGTACATAAATCTGATTCTGTAACCAATTCACCAAATGAAACCTGGTCCTAAGAGCATAAAGAGAATATGCGCTGCTGGCTTGGGTATGGGGTTCCAAAATCGGGTCTATATCACTTAATCAAAATACATAGCCATTGAATATGTATTCATTGAACTCTAAACATTGAAATTCATTTCAGTGAACCTCAAACTTTTTTCCAGGGTTAGGAACCACTTGCCCACTAGCACTCTGGAGCACACACCACATTAAATCAAACCCACCCAAGTGTGCGGCTTCACATTGTCATCTGCTGCACCTTCACTCCCCCTAACTATACATACCATCTCTGAGATAGCATTACAGTGGAGAAAAGGGTAAAGTTGTGGTAATGGCCAAGTGTTTCCTAACCCTGGCAAAAAGACTGAGGTTTGCTGAAATTAATTTCGATGTTTAGAGGTTGATGAATACCTGTTCAATGAATACATATTTTGATTAAGTGATACAGACCCCCAAAATTAACACCCATACTAGTTCTACATAATGAGCACATACAGAGCCAAGTCTTTAGGCTAGCACCCCAAAACCCTCTCTCATCACTTTCTCTGTTAAATACGTCATCTTCCAGTGCCCCCTAGCTAAGGTAACTGCTCTTCGAACAGATGATCATATATAGACAAATGCAAGCATACACACACACACACACACACACACACACACACACACACACACACACACACACACACACACGTGTGCACGGCTGGTAGAAGCTTTCTTTGTGGCATGGTAATACTGACACTACTCTAGATATTGTGACAGACCAAACAAAAAACAGTTTTCTCACCACTTCTGATTTAGCCAAATATAAAACATCTTACTCATAGCCTGTTCATGCAATCTGGTTTCTAAAGACAGATATCACAACTCTGCCAAATGACAGTGTTTAACAATATATAATAAATACCAGCCACAACATAGTAAAATGAATAAATAGAAACTTTACTTAAGTCAATGTTGATATAGATTAAATATAAAGAAACCAAGACAATGCAGAGATTATAAAAATATCAGTCAGCTATAAAATAAGAACAATCTGATCTACAGCATAAAAAATGTTTCTTACTGAAGAGATACTATCACCTAGCTGTTCTAAGTTAGTAAAATTATACAAGTCAGAATTCAAACAGCAGACTTTCATACATACAGTCACCAATATTATAAAGACTAATTTTACACTGGTTTTTCAGACACATACATCTCAGCTCACCATTCTTTTCCCTCTGGAAACAAATGGAGGCTACTTCAGATTATATCATTGCCTTTTTTCACACACTAGAAGAAAGATTAACTAAGCATTAAACCTTTTTCACATTTGGACACCCCCACAAACAATAACAAGCTTTTTATTTGAATACTAAGGGCTGCTTCCTTTTAAGAGTTTTGTAATTGCATTTTATGGCCCTTCTTCCTGCTTCTAAACCATTGTGTGACTTAACTACATACCAGCAATTAGGTCCTTCCTGAGAAAGTGTAGAAAGTTACACATTACCTTTCAAATACAAGTTTCATACATGTCTTTTCCTTTCATCTCCCTTGCTTTATAGGGGAAAGGTCGCACCTTCTGTAGACACAGGTAACACACTTACTCCAGATTAAATAGAGATTGAATATAGCTTAGAATCTGCCAGCAATCTGAAATAAGAAAAAAATAATAAATCCCATTTTCAACAAGACTTCTCTACCTTGGCACCATAAATATGATAAGGAGAAGGCAGTAAATCAAATTTAAAGGACACTTAGTGATGAGAAGATGAAACTGGCATAAACTATGAATATAAAGTGGAGAAGGGGAATCAACAGGAGGAGATGAAGAAGAATGGAATGCGGTGAGGGCAATAAGATGACAGGGAATGGAAAGAATGGACAACAGTAGGTAAAACTCGCATGACGGGGACAAAAAGGAAGGAAAAGAAAATGAACAGATACAAAATATGGAGTGAGGAAACCAGAAGAAACAATAAGGAGGGGTGGAGTGATTCCAAAGAAGGTGAATGCTGAAGATAGGTCAGGTAATGACCTGGGACAGGAAGTGAAGGACAGGGAAGCCTGTGAAAAAACAGAGAAGATGGTATTAGTGACTGAAGACTTTGCCACTAATAAGGTTAAGAGTTGGGACAAAGAAGACAGATTAGATCAGATTACATTGGGACTGATTTTGAGGCTTAGACTTTGATATAGCCAGACACAGTCAATGACATCACCAAGATGGAACAGGTGGTTGTATACTATGATGCACGTAGGCACCAATGACCTATTAAAGGAGATATTTCAGATAGTAGCAAGCAGGGCCTCGGTGCTCAAATATATATGTTTGCATGCCAAAAGGACAATACATTGCAGCATGGTGAAAGTAGTGCTTTACCATTCTTCAGTGTTCCATCCAATAATCCCCAGTAATCTATGGTTTATAGCAAATGCTGAAAATGCCTACTGTAATTTACTACAAACACAAAAAATTGCCCATTAAGCCCAACTATCAGATGTTTAACAATGACCACACAATACATGACAGACACATCTTTGTCCACTGGCATTAGAAATCCATAGGATGCAGCTCACATATAATCTAGACATGGCAACCGGTATAACCAGTGCAGCAGTTCTCCACAGAGAAATAAGGAGCACTTTGTGTAATCCACACAACACCATTCAACACACCATCCACCAATGTCCACATAAGGATGGGAATACACAGCATGCTATACAAAGGGTACATAGGAAGACATGCACTCCTATCACAGCACAACATATTACACACAGTAGAGTCAGAAAACACCCAGCAGACAAGTAGTTGCTATAACTGTATATGATACAAAATAGTCCTTTTTAGCTGCAGTTTTACATTTCTTGGGCAGACACAATAGTATCCACTTGTATGGTCTTCTTCCAGTGGCATTTTATTTTCACTGACTGCATAAATTTCCCCGGCAACCTATGAATTAGATCAATTGCTGAAGCTGCTCATTCTTCCAGGACATTGACCCCCTGTTCCCTTTGATGACCAGAAGCAATTTAAGAAGGGTCATGGAATGGCCACCAATAGGGCTCCACAGCTGTCTGTGACAGCCTTCTATGGTGTTTGTGATGGGTCCAAGAGTGTCAGGTCATGTACTGACCAAAAGGAGGGTTATAGAGAGGTTTCAGACAGCTATCCCATCGACAGCAGTTCCCACACTTTCTTCAGTCTGCCCAGCACATATTCCTTTTTAAACCACTTGAATGGGGGTACTGGCATATCTGGCTTAGCAGTATCCGGCAGGATCAAAGTGATTTAGATGTCATCAGGTTGTAAAAATACCAGTGCCAACCACTGCATTATTTTTGATGCAAGAAGGGTACAGGGCACATACCAGTTGTAGAACCAATGCCTGGACCTCTGGACCTCGTACAAGAAGACTTGGAAAAGGTGAAAGATGAACAAGGTACCCCTTCAAAATTGGCCACAGGAAAGCAGTGTGCTGTGATAGTAGTAGATGCATGCTCGAAGTCTACCATAATGAATGCTGGTTGCAGCACAACACTTCTACAGTAGCAATACTCAGCATAGTCTCATATAGTCCCAATCATCCCACCTATGAGCCACATATCCAAACTTGACAGATCCATTATAATGTAGCATGCCATGATAAGCATCTTAATTTGCCTTAATTTTCCTCTGTGGGTGTGTAGCTTTGAATGGCATATCCTCCACATTAACCACCTTCAGGGTGAGTATGTCTTGCCGACATAGCTGCCTGTCAACATACCCTCTATGTCATCTGCTGTAAGCTCCATCTGGATGACAAGTGCTGAGTTACCTCTCCCTCCATTGGCATGATACAGTGCTACTTTCTACCACTTTGTTGTTATCTCCTTTCACACTGACATCAATCAATATGTATGCTGCAAAGGATGCCCCTCCATTTAGGCATGTGTGGCTTGCTGTACTCCTCTTATTCAAAGAAATTATATGTGTGATTACGGTGCATGTCCTTTCTACAGCCATACTGTGGCCTTTTTCAATTTACAATTTGCAGCTGCAAGCTGAGGAGGGATTGTCTACGTGATTAATGATATACAGGCCTTCTTTTCACATTCTACTAAGCCTGTTAAACTGAGCTATGGGTGTTAACATTTCACTAAGATAGAGTAGACATGTACCAGGAAAAATGGCACAGAGTTGCCAGGATAAGGAATTAGAGATCACATCCCTAGATGTGTTGCCTGTGCCAGCATGCCAAGAAAGAAGAGAACTAAGAAATACAATGATTGCCTCTGAACAGGGGATAAGCCCTTGGGATTGGTAGGAGGAGGGGTAGATGAGTGTGAAGTATTCATGCAAAATGCAGGCTTGGAAACAGGCATGGAATACAGCAGGAGAACAAACAAGGGTGATTATAAATATGACTGGATAGTACTATTAAGCAATACATGGAAGGAAGGTAACAAAGAGTGGGGGCATGGACATTGCTGGTGCTATAGAAATGTGGTCCAATGTTAAGAGAGGGTGGCAAAGGAAGGTGTCAGGGAACAAGCTGTTTAGGATTAATAGAGTGAGGAAGGATGGAGGGTAAGTAGCATGCTACATAAGGAAGGACATCAAATGTAATCACAAAGAGAAGGAAAAACATCATGAGGGAGGGTGAGTAAACAGTGAGCATCAGAACCTAGCATAACTACTGGTTATTGATGTAAAAGCAAAGTGATAAACAGTAGAATAATGCATAGTATCAGCTCTCAGACATGTCAAGGGGGGAAGGTGAAACTGCAGGATAAAGTGGGTTATCTTTAAGGAGGATTTCATCTGTAAGGAGAAAAATATGAGGTTCTGATCACCAGGCTAGAGAGGGAGTGGGAAGTCAGTGAGGCCTTAGATCATAAAGCATTCATCCAACTTAAGCATGTCACTACTGAAAAGGACCGCAAAATGGATGAGGTTATAAACAAGGTGAAGGGGGTTGGGGATGTCCAGGAAAAAGTGTCATTGTGTGGTTTTAAGGGAAATTATAGTACAAATCCAAAGATAAAGACAATAGTGTTAGATTTTAGGAGTGGGTTATGCTGAAGAGTGGAACGGGGTTAATGATGAATTAGGGTTCTGGAGGTAAACTTAAGGACAGAAGAAGCTATAGAGAGGGGTCATAGGACCCAAGATTATGGAAAGTGCTCTGAGGAAAAGGCAGAAAGGGTCAACTAGAGAAAATCAATATGAATACTGAGAAATGCAAGGCCACTGGTTAAGACACAAGTCATGTTTTACAGACGATGGAAAAAAGGGATGGAGAGATTAAAAAAATCAAAGTATGAGGGAAAGAAAAATGCAACTAAAGAGGTGAAGGGAGCAAAGGTTCAAGTCAAAATTGAGTTAGCAGAAGTAGCCATGAAGGGGAACAAAGGAGGATGACAGAGAAACAGATCTGGATAGATGAAATAAAAATCTCCATGTGTGAATGAGAGGGAGAGACCACAACATGTGAAAAACACTGCAATGAATGAATGAAGGGCTCACCTCAGTTATCAAGGGAAAAAGAAATAGTGGAAGATGTCATGTTAGAATGGAGTAAGGAAAGTATAGAGATAGCAGCTGTGGACAGACACCAACATTCATAGAGCCTGTAGACAGGGAACTAACTAGTTGTCAAAACGGAGAACAAGTTAGGCAGGAACTAACATCAAGAATCTTGACAGAGTGGTGTTGGATTCTCTAAAGGAACTCTACAATCAATCACTGGCCAGCACAGAAGTGCCTAAGGACTAGAAGACGGTAAGAACAATACCTTTATATAATGGGGGGCTGGTGTTACAGGCCTGTTAGCCTAACAGCAGAGATACAGAAAGTCATGGAAAGAATACCAAAAGAAAAGTTGTCTATGTCTTCATCCTCATTAAATTGCCAGAACAACCAACAAAAGTTTAAAGGCATAAGAAGCTTGAAGTCAAACCTGATTTAGTTGGGTAAGGAAACCTGCAATGGGGAGTACATTTAGACATTCTCTACCCAGATCTCTGATATGATTCTACAAATGTGGATGATAGGGTAAAGTGGAGGGTTTGGGATAGGGATGAGACTTGGGAATTGGTCTGTAGCCTTCTTAAAGGGGGGGGGGCACAAAAGGTGACGAAGAGAGGAACGTCTTGAATAATGTGACAATGGGAGGATGGGGGGGGGGTGCTGTCCTGGGTTCAGTACTCTTTAGTGTACTTGTTTCAGGCATATCTTGAGGATGAGGATAAATAAATTATCATTAAACTATTTATAGATGAACCAAAGAAAGATTCAGCAGTGGAGTACTGACCAACCTGTCAGTCTAAGAAAGGATATGCAAAGATGAACCAAATGGGAAGAAATATTTTAAGGTTCATTGAGGCAAAATCAGAATACTGCTTTTGGGCCATACCCTTAATGATGGAGTACTAATACAAAAAGGCTCAGGACACTTGAAATTAAGTCTATGTTTTTGATGAAATGAGATTACCTAATGATTTTTTTTTATTTTATTTTATTGATACTAAGTGGTCTGAGTAGATTTTAACAGTATTTTTGCTTTTATTAACTTATTTGGCATTTACATATTAGATGAAGTATCAGGTAAGGAAGTTGAACTGAATATAGGGGACCACAGTGAGAGTTCTGCACCAGCACAGATTGCTGGGGTAGATCATTTTTAAATCACTTAATCCATGAGGAAAAAAAAGCAAGTAGTTAAGCAATTAGCAAACAAAGCACCACTGGGTCAGTAGAGTTTATTAGCTGGATTGACTGACAAATATTACAGCAGTGTAAAAATGAATGTGTGTGTGTGTGTGTATATATATATATATATATATATATATATATATATATATATATATATATATATATATATATATATATATTTTTTACACACATATATATATATATATATATATATATATATATATATATATATATCTATATATATATATATATATATATATATATATATATATACTCTTTCAGAGGACACAGTCCTGCCTCTCTAATTTACATAAATACTTACACTCAGAAAATCTATTTTAGTTTTTGTCCTGTAATGGCTTTCTAACAGTGCTGTTACAAACATGACATCATTCTATTCTGGTAGCATTTGGTTTTAAACAATGTATGAAGCTACATGATTGCTGCTAAAAGCATTTCATTCATCTAATTTATCCAGCTTTAATAAAATATCAGTAAATCCTTTTATTTGTGTTACTTGGTGGGAAGAATAGATTATCTGTCTAGCTGTGCTATACCGTAGCTATTAATGAGAATTCAATATATAATATGGATTATGACAAATGTAAAAAATACAACAAAGTGTATCATATCTGCATCATGCTATGGGTCTGTAGTAAGGAGAGACAAGATCTGCAAATTCCATTCTCTTTCGATTACCATGTAATTTAAGACAGTACACATAAGCCAAAATGTGTTTTTGTCCCTTACATATCACAGCACATAGAAGCAAGGTGTACTTCTGTCCCTTACATACACACTATTTTAATTATCCATGATTTATATAATATATACTTCACATTTTAATCATTCCACATTTAGAATGTCTCTAATATAAAATTAGAGATTATATACATATTTTATTATATTTTTCTTAACAAAATATTTATTGTAATGTATGAAATTTTACAGTTGAATGCAGTGTGTCAGTGTGCCATCTTTCAATCCGTTCTGTTAACCTGCTACAAGATTTTAAGCTAAGTTCAAACACAGTAACAAACTGGCTGACAGTGTATTTTCTGAAACTTACTTTTCATTACATGTTTACAAGTGTTTTTAGAGGAATAAATTTCAATAAATTATATGTACATTTATGTCGGTAGTTGTGCTTTTGATAGAAACATGAATTTTTATACAAACACTAGAAATTTATAATCTGTCTTGACTGAGGCCCTTTTAGTCAGGCAATATATTCCCTTGCAGCTTTTTTATTTCTTTGCATGTTTCCAACTACACCACACTGACATTTCCGTCTTGAGGGTTGTACACATCTACTCAGGGAAGACTTTGTAAGCTGGTATCTCACTTTTTGATGATGACGGATACTATAATGATAATGGGAAGGCACAGTGGTGCAGTGGTAGCATTGTCGCCTCACAGGAAGAGGCTCTCCAGTTCGATTCTCGGCTGGTGTGCCTTCTGTGCGGCGTCTGCATGTCCTCCCTGCGTTCATGTGGGTTTCCTCCAGGTGCTCCAGTTTCCCCCCACATTACAAAAACATGCATCTGGAGCATTTCTCCCCAGGCCTCCGCTGAAAACTGGCTTTGTTTCAAGTCAGACTTTCCCAGTTAACAAATGTTAAATAAATAAATCATCACCACCAAGGGCAATGAAACAGACTCTAGAAGAAAAGAAGTAATACTCCTACTTTACTGGGCCCTGATTAGTTTATACATGGAGTACTGGGTGCAGTTTTGGAGGCCACATAACAATTCATGGAAGAAGTCCAAAACTTACCAGAGTTGTGTTATAGTATGAACAAAAAATTTAAATTCCAAATGTGACTAAAAACTAAGAGTTTGCAGCAAACTTTAAATTCTTATTTTATGTGTAGGCAACTCCCCCATACCTTCATGTAGAAGGTTTTGTCCCCTACGAGTTCAAAGGTGTACAGTAGGCTAATAACCACTAGATCCTTTATAAGTCTAACCGCGCAATTCAATCTATCTCAAGAATTACTGCATCTTGCAGGCTATTCTAAAGTGTGTACTTTAGCTAGGGTATGATTTAATGGCTGCCTCTGTCCATAAAAGACATAGGTGCCAGACCTGGGGTGAATTTTCAATTTCCCAGCCACTGGTCCAGGTTACACTTCAGTATGGTTAGGAAAAGGCTCGGTTTCACATGGATGGGGAGTCTATTCCTGAGAATGGGTATTCTCTGAGGTCCATACCTGTCCTTCCAACATATCCTGTTATTGTTGTAAGCAAAGTTTGGGTCCTTAGATCTCATAGTTCTAATATTGCTCATTCTGTGGATATGCAAAAGGTCCATCACAGCATGACCCAAGTCTACCTTGTATGCCAGGGATGAACAGAGTATAAAGACAGGGCTTTGCAGTGCTCTGTATATAATCAAATCTAAGATCACTGCAACTCAGGGAAAACCTCTGCAGTGAGTTAAGAGATATTGCCAAAAGTATTTGTAACACCAACTGAATAGCGCAGTACAAAAGGATATTTCAAGAAAATGCAGAGCTTGTAGGAGGGCAAGCCCCCCCTACACCCCCACACCCCCAGCTACTTATATATACCAACTCCAAGGTCACATAACAGCAAGGAAAGGGCAAATTCCCAATCCCTACTGTACCCTGACCTCCCACTAAGTAATGGCAGCATTCTGCAAACTGCAAACATATGATTATTCAATCACTTGTGCCGGCATTAGAAAAAATGGCTGGTTCCCACACATATAGATACTTAATGAGGTAATCTGTACTGTGTGTGGAGGGGTCTCCACAGTTGGTCTACAGCTGGTATAACATTCTATATTATCGTTAGTTTAACTTCTTTTCTTTGAATCACTGCTGCCTGAAGGCTCATATGAACCATTTGCTGTGGACCCAGCTTGATACTACTTTCTGCACTAGGACAGAATGCCTAATTCCTGCACCTGCTAGTTCACCCCAATCACTGAACAAGCACACTGCAACTTAAAGGAGACTCCAGAAGGAGGACACTGTGAATGTAATGAGGACATATTAAGGAGGTTTCTAACATGGATTAACTGGCATGGTGATTACTTCTCTTATCTGATGTCAGAGAAGTTCTTCTGGGGATCTATGACTCAGAAGCTGTACTAAAACCTCCCAGAGGCAGAAGCTGGAATGCTGAAAAAAGCCAAACACTGAGAATGCTACCATCAAGCAAGTACTGAGGTAAGCCCAACTCTTGCACTCACTGCCCAAGCAATAGTAGCTGGTGAAGGTGAGAGACGATGACCAAGTGGCCTCAACACAAGTGTCAGAAAAAGAGACATTTTTAAAGCAATCTCTGGAAGCAGGCAGGTCTCTGGTGATGTGGCCTTTGGAAGCAGCATTTTCCAATAGGTGGTTAGCCACTAAGTGGTGCAACATAATGCAATGAGCAATCCTCTTGCAGACAATTTGTTGAGAATGTCACGCTCTCCCATTCTGAAGCAAATGGCACAAGGAGCTGTTCTGTGTATCGGAAGTCATAAACTCACTTCAGAGAGAGCCTGAGTTGATGAAGCATGTCCAGGGTATGAGGGCTCATTCTTCACTACTTTCATATCATCCACTGGTGTGTGGACCTGCCTTGTGAGTTCTACAGGATGGCTTGGTTCTTGAATAGAGATCTTCCTGACAAAAATAACCGACATGCTCTACATGTAGCTGCCCATGACCACATCTAGCAAACAAAAGATCTTTTTGGTGTTCTTCTAAGATGGAGCAAATTTTGTACACTGTCCTTCAACTCACTCCTGCACTGTAATAATGGCTGTAGCTGTTAGGTTGATTGGGATGTCCTCTTGAGATGCCTGGATAACACAACTGGAAGTGTTAAGACAGTATGGCAATGAGGGCACTTTGTGGTTTGTGATGTGGCTTCCTCTTCCTCCTTAGAGGTCTGGCTTGGCCTGAAAGATTATGCTGGGTCTGAGGGAGGTCAATAAATGCCTTCTACAGTGGCAAGGATCTCCTTCCTCTTCCAGAGATCTTCAACCAGATCCTGGGAGATCTGATCATACAGTACCTCAACCCAGAAAGGGGCAAACAAGATGGTCTGTCAATATTCATCCTTGGTGGAGGAGAGGGTCAACTCCTTCTTCCTGCAGAACATGCCTGAGTTAGCTGCCCTAGCACAATCTATACTTTGAATTTGCACAGTTAAAGTTACAGTGGGTTACATATCAGTTCACTATAGAAAGCAAACTATAGCTTCTTCATGAACCAAAGCTCAGGGAGACCTGACAGTCCCTGAATCACTGGGGAGGACTGAAAAGCCTGACATGTGAGAGAAACATTTGAGAGGCCCAAACCCAACATGTGGTAGATAACAGCATCCAAATGAACACCATGTCCAAAGCTTTAGTATCTTCAAGACTCCTCATCAGGTTGAAAAAAAGGAAGGTGTTGTGCTTCTGGGACCTATGTTGGACTCAAGAGATCACACAGTTTTTTTTTTGGCTTTTATACTACCACTGCCTGACAATCATCATTCTTCTCCAGGCCAATCATCCCATTCATTCCCAATCTCTGGGGTGTCGTGTAATACATGACAGGTGGCTCACATTTTTGCATACTCTACATCTCTTGCAAGGGAAGAAGGTGTGAGATGGATGACCATGCTGGCTCCACTTCACTTCAGCAGGTAGTGCTACCAGCAAGCAGCCCTGCCCTCCCAGCCTCAAGCATGGGTGCTGGTTTCCAAATCTCTATCAGAAAATTCTCACCACTTGCATGCTCACCAAATTCCTACTCCCATCTCTCCTCCCAAGGTATCCAAGCTGTTCACATCTCTTCACATTTCCCCCTACATGCCAGGCTCCTGCAGTGTTGGGGCCACTAATCAAATCTCATTTGGCCGAGCTACAGTGATGAATCAATCCCTCTGTGTCACGGAGCCAGCCAAATAGAGACAAGGAAGTTGATGCTCAGATACCTAGACAGGATTCTCATGCCCCTCGGCTGTGGGTTTGTGGAGGGCACATACCTTTCTGGGACCCAAGGTTGCACCATCTGTGTGCTTCTAGGCTGCAAATATGACATCCTTAAACAAAAGCAACACTGGAGGGTTGATCCAGATTTCTGCCTTCCCTGCATCCTCAGTGACATGACCCTTACAGCAACCCTGTCCAAGACAGACTTCATCTACCTGAGGGTTTCTTCAAAGAAGGGGCCATCTGTGGGGGAATAGTACATAAAATAGGTCTTGTTATCCTTATAAGTCTCAAAGATAAAGATCTTTGAGTCTTCAAAATCTCTTTTCCATGGCACACAGGGTGAGACAGAACCCTTCTCCCTGCCTAAGTACCATTTTTGGGTGGGCTTATGTACAGCTGATCTGCACGAGGTAAGGCACATGATGGGCAGATGTTAACTAAGAGATATTGGTGTGTGGGAATGAACATATTGAAACTGGCAGAAGGATGGAAGAGGCCTACACTTGGCCTGCCACTAGAATCAAACCATGCTTCCAGATGTGCTCCTGCACCTGCAATATCAGGTCCCACCATACTTTCCAACTGCCTGGCATTGATGACCAGTCCTGTAAGAAATGATAGTGAAGACCATGGTGCACCATTCTCACTCTTGGTATTCAAGTACAGTTGGATCTTGGAATATCTGAAGAAATGAGTCCTTGGTCAAAAAAATGTAACTGCTGAACTCCAGCCAGGTGGCTTGAGGGATTCCTTCCTTGGAGCAGACCAATGGAGTGTGCACTGGCCATTTGATGGGGGGTGCCTACCCTCCAGAATACCCTCCAAAGTGGTCTCTAAGGTGAGCTTTCATGGGACCTTCATCCAATGTGGTGGAAGATGAGACTAGACTCTTGGCTTGTTGACTGCAACACTTTGGGACTATAATGCCATCTTTAGGATGAAAGTACCTTCAGGATGCAAGGACCACTGTTTACTCTCCATACCGTTCACCTTCTTATGGTGCTTCTGTACCAGCATGGAGGCTGCATGGCAGACCCTACTTCTAGCCAAACTGAAGAAAGAAGGAAAGGCAAGTCCAATCAAAGACCCACCACAGGAGATCCCGAATATCAGATCATCACAACAAAACTCACCCTTTCAATGCCATGCATCTACCCATTCTTACCTCCCCACTCCCCTCCAGCTCTATTCCTCTTACTATACTCACTTGTCCCAAGCATCTTCTTCTGCTCTGATCAGTACATCACACTGAAATCACTCTAGATACTTCTGCCTTTCCCCCTTATCTCACATTTTCAACTCCCCACACAATTCAAACAATCTAGATTCTTCTTCATTTGCCCCATGAGAAGATACTACAACCAGTCGCTGTCTTCTTTCTTCTCAACTCAGCTTCCCACTCCACTTTTCACCCTTATGCACTTTCCATAGCATATTCCTGATAAGCAATAGATTATCCTCATAGTATCACTGCTCCAGTCTACTCATCCACTTTCCTTCCTTCCATGTCTCAACCTCCTAGTAATTTCTTTCTTTCTTCTTGAGATGGTCCCCTTGCCCATCCACATCTGTCTTCATCCTTATCTCCTCCTGCTGCCTCCATTCCTGCAGTGCTGATCTATAAAATAAATGATAAAAGAAATGAAGCAAAAATACAAAAAAAAGGAAAGAAAAGAAGGAAGACGTAACTCCCCAGAAGCAAACATCTGTACCTATGTACTCATGCCTGCCCAACACTAAACCACACCACTTGTACAGCCACAAGCAGAGAACAAGTTCTGTCACAGTACCTTCACCAGTAACCTGCTACCCCCTACTGAACTAGGCCTTCAGGATCCCTGTACTCTTAGGTATACTAGATTGTAATAATACTCATTTTGCATACAGGTGAGATCAAACTACCTGTGGTCCATTCCCATTTAAGTAAACTAATGTCCTGCCCAATTCAAGAATTAACAGCACCCCTCCTTTCTGTCAGGCAGTGGTGGATTAAGTGCACCTTGTGCCCTGGATAGTTTTCAAACCATTGACCACACACACACACACACACACACACACACACACACACACACACACACACACACACACACACACACTCTTGTTCTTTTATGTCAAGTATAAATTATCATGTTCTTTAGGTTCACCTTCCTGATCTAAGACCATTCAAACTATTGTCATTATACTTCACAAATGTACATACCCATTAATTAAAGCCAACTGACTGTATAGATATCAAAAGTCCAACTTTGATGAAAAGAAAAAGGCCAGAGTAAAGTATCCTACCATAGTTTAAAATAATGCACACTAGTCCTGCAAAGTCAGACTAATGAATGTTTAACCTGATTATGACCGCCAGAGTCAGTCATTCTCATCTATAGACATCTACTGTAACCAGCAATTATTGTCCCACTAGTGAATGCATATACCTCAGATGTCTGACAGTGCTAAAATATTAAAATTTATTTCACTTAAATGCAAATTAATCCTGCGAAGTCTGACTGTTTAAGCTGAGAAAACAAGAGGGAAATTACTTTCATCTACAGGCACAACATCCCATCCAGCAGTTATAACTACTTTGTAGTGCATGGAGTGTCACGATTATGCTCCAATATGAGGGAAAAAAATATTTATGTGCTGCAGTAGTGCAAGACCCAATCTTAACAATTGTTAAGCACCCCTAAACACTGTTAAGATAGGGTTTTGCACTAAAAACTGACATTGCCAGTCCATAAAGGACAGCAGCAGAAGTCAAAATAGTTTATTTTCTGCCTGCTGTTTCTACAATCTGCCCCTGACTTTATTTCAAAATGTTACACTGTTGTGTCTAGCTATCCAACAGTGCTTTTAAGTGCTCTGCCAGCTTTAAAAGCCAGCAAAACACTTTGCATTTTTTCTGCAACAAGTGGTACATGGAGCAAATAAATCTGCATTCACTACAAAGAGTTATGATTGGATCTCTGATCAGAACCCTAAATTATATGTTCTCAACACAGATGCCAACAGCCTTGGCATCCATGTGTCAGTCACATAAGAATAATGTGGTTATGATCGGAAACCTGATCGTAATCCTCTATGCTGTGTACACCTCACCTGGTTGTGATAAAAGATAACATGTTTTAACTTCTTAGCACAATAATCATGGACAGTATGAGGGACAAAAGTCCATAACTGAAGAGAGATTTCTCTTACATACAGTGATTTGCCAGATACCACAAATATTATGAAGAACGGACCAAAAATATGTGCAAAATCAGGGACAGCTGAAAGCTATACAATTTTAACTTTGTTTCACATAAACAGGAACCACAAGTATTCCAACGTATTTCACACAAATGCACATTAGTTCTACAATGCTCAAATAACCATCTGGCTAATGACCAGAGGTTATGCTACTTTCATCCACAAACAGCCACACCCCCAACCAGCATAATTACAACTACTTTGTCATGTAAACTTTATTTGACTGTGATAAAAAATACAGTTTAGCACATGAACCAGGGATAAACCCAAAATATGATGCTAGTCGAAAGCCCAAAGTCATGAACAGGCTATACACATTGCTCTTACATGTACTTAGAAAGTTTCTAACAGATTTTGCATCGGAAAGCATTTTCTGAAGGATATGAAATTGGAAACGTCAAATACCTGTCATCATTTAATGACTGCAATCGACTAGAGGGTAAGTTGTTATCATCCAAAGCCAGCCTCCCCCCCCATTTAATGATTGCGATCCTCAATGGTTGGTCAGAAAAACAAACATTTTATGAGGTATAGATGAAAACATGAGGCAGCGTCAGGAACAGTGTGCAAAATCTGGGACAGGTTAAACTTTTTTTACACACAAGCAGTAGCCAGAAAGGTATGCAGTCAGACTTCAAATTGAGCAAATGACACATTGCCTGCAACCACACTTTAAAATGTTTGAATAACAAGAATGCAAGTGGCTTTCAATCAAACCAGTCCCCATCTCCACTTAGTGGCTGCAATCCTCAAGGATTTGTCAGGAAAACAAAAACGTGATGAGGCATAGACCAAAGCATGAGGAAAAGTCAGGGACAGTAAGCAAAATCAGGGATGGTTTTGACATTGTTTTGTCACACCAACAGTGGTCACAAAGTAATGCAGACTTAAAGCTGAGTAAACAACAGGTTGCTTTCTTCTACAGCTAGCCTGAAGTCCCCCTAAAGTACAGTCATCTTGACTGCCAAGAAGATAAATAAATAAAATACTTAACTTATGGCACAGTGACCTTTTACAGCAATTTGTAGGTTTCTGCTATACTACTCACAACAGGTAAAGAGACAGCAAACTAAATAACCAGTATTAGAAGAAGCAAGCCAGGAGCCACGAACCAATTTAGAGTATTATGAATTAAGGTGACAGATGAGAACTAATGCTACCGAATACCCAGGCCTTATTAGTAACATTTCCATCAGCCCTATACTTAGACTAAGGGCAGAAGGATATATGTGATCAATATGCAGTTCACAACATATATATATTTTTTATATATAAGCAAATATTTATATAATTAATATATCATTTACAATGAAATGTTTCCTGTGAGTTTACATATATATGTTTTTAATAGATTTTATATATTACATATCATACATTTTATGGATTTTAAGGTATGTATTTATTGTATTTGTGTTTTAGAGACTATACCTTTAAGTTGATTGCTAATTAACATTTTTGTAAGCAAGATTGCTATATAAGTTGGGTCAGTCATTGTTCATTTGTAATCATTCTGATGAAGTTTTTTATTTTAAAAAAAGAAAGCGCTCAATAAACATTGGTTCGTGGATCCTGGCTTGCTTCTTCTAATACTGGTTTCTGCTATACTATTTAATATAAGTAGGCTTTCTGCTCATTGCCTTTCCAATTAATTATAAAAAGGCAATGAGCAAAACGTCACAGCTCTTGTAGAGGATCACCAGGAGCCTTTTATTTATTTAAGCAAAGAAACTACAAATAAATAAATAAATTAAAAAAAAAAAATATATATATATATATATATATATATATATAAACAAAACACCCAAGCGATAGAAGAGAACAAAAATGTAAGCAAGTCCCCAAGTCACACCCAATCACTAACTGCCGGTAGGGGCCGCTTTCCAACCAGCAAGTGAACCGTCAAATGTACATAAATCCAAAGAATCAAATGTAGAATAAAGCTGTGTCACATCCGAGAAGACAAATATAAACAATAGCACTCGTGCCGTATTAGCCTTAAAATATCTCAAACAAAGGCTTGTACTGAACCAAACACGTAGTTAGTCCAATCCCAAAAATATTTCAATCTCAGAGCTGTAAAAAACCTTTTATTCGTAAGCGCTTTCACGGTACACTAGACCGCTTCATCAGACAAACACTAAAACATAATCTTCTAGCTTAAATATCCAATGTCAAGCAATCACATGATTTATAAATCCTATCATTAAAGGCTAATTCACATTTAAATTTTAAAACTTGAACATTCCCGGTTTCCTATGACGCTCCGGATGCTGCATCTAATACTCAGCAGTGTAGGCGGGGAATCAAGTTGCCATGGCCACCGGGTTAAGCTAAAAACTAAAGACAATGATATTTCATTAAACATTATAGTTAAAATCTTGTAGTTAAAATCATAAACAGAATATCCATTCTGGAACTGTGTTTTGAAATAGCTCTACAACCCTTCGGATGAGTGGTAGTCATAGAATGATACAAGTTACGGAACCTGCGATGTAAAGGTTGCGTGCTAGATATAAAATCATTACCAAGAAGTATAAATACATCCTGAAATACTAAAAATGCCAGGCGTCAGGCAACCAAATTTGCAATATCCACTATGCTAGCATATAGTCGAGCAACTGTGGCATGCAAAGTATAAAATGTATGGTCCTGCACAAGAGCTCCGACATATAGTGCCAAAATGCTAGCTCTAACAAGAGCTAATATGTGGAGCAGGTACATGGACATAAATATAAACTTATAAGGGCCATATCAGTATATACATGGAGGGAGAAGCTCCCTGTACCGTGTATGTCTGTGGAAAGCCATGGCTAATAAGCGGAGAGCATGTGTATACATGTGTCTAAGTACAGAGGAAGAACATGACTGAGTATATGCTGGATTGCAAATGGATGGGGAGAAAAGCATGAAGGAGTGCAGAGGCTCCAAAGTATAGTGACACGAATGTGCTAGCTCTAGCAGATCTGACATATGGAGCAAGCACATGCGAGTGGATGGGTAAGGACCATACCAGTGTTCACAGAAAAGGAGTGTATGAAGCTGAAACGTAGCTAGTGAGTGGAGAACATATGTGTATACCTGTGTGTATATATATGTGTGTATATATACACATGTATCTGTATACATACATCTCCAAATGAAGGGAATAAATGCATGTGTGAATATATGCTGACTGGCAAGCGGATGAAAATGGAAAGTGGGTAGTAAAAACTACCGCAAACTTCTATTCTTAAGGTGAGGTTTCAGTGAAACAGTGTCATTGAGACCCAAGCTCCTGTGTGCTCCTAGTCTCAATATCCAGCGCAACTCGGCCTCCTCTGTTCTGGTACATATATCTCCCATTCGTATAGACGATGTTTCTGTATGTAGAACTTGGAACAAAAAGCGATGATCTGATCCACAGTCAAGCATATGTTTGGCCAGGGCACTGCTGGGATCCTTTCTCTGAAGGCAATAGTAATGATCCCTGATTCGCTCTCTCAATGAGCGATTCGTTTTGCCAACGTAGAATTGAAAGCAAACATTACAATGAGCTACATAAACTATATTGCGGCTAATGCAGCTTGCATCTGTGCGTAGCTCCCATAATCTTCCACTTACAGGATGTTTAAAGTAATGTGACTCATCCACATAAGAACATTGTGGACATTTGCCACATTTCAGAGTTCTTTCTAGCCCTGTGCACACTGTTCTGGAAGAATTATGATGGCATAATAGTTGTTTAAGACTTGACATATTGCTGTAGGAATAACTAGGAGATGGACCAACAATTGCCTTGACCTTGTCATCACAGCATAAAATGTCCCAATGTTTAAACATGATCTCCTTAAATATACCAACATTGGTACTATATGGTACGACAATGCGCTCTGTATCCACTTTATTGGTGACTGAGGTATCAGTGTCCTGACTCGCTGAGAAGTATGGTCTCGCTCTGTTCATGCGGAGTTGGTTCATACCAGAGTACACACTCTGTATTTCTCTGCTGGAATAACCACGCCCTTCCAGCCCTGTTTGTAGGGTTCTCAGTTCATTCCTAAACTGTGTATCAGTACTTGATAGTCTGGACATGCGCATAGCCTGTCCCTTGATCACATTTTTGAAGATCTGGGGATTATGCATGCTTTGTCTATGTAAAAAAGATGCTTTATAGCATGGCTTTCTATGTATGGATGTGCACAAGTTCCCTTCTTTCTTGGTTACATGGACGTCTAGGAAATCTATCTGATTCCTGGAATACTCAATGGTGAATCGGATGAATTCTGTGGCTTCATTCAACCTTGAATGAAATTCCAGAAGAGTCTCTACTGAGTCATTCCACAGAAAAAAGAGATCATCTACGAATCTCTGGTAGAATATAATACTCTGGTTGCCTATGATATACTTGGTTTCATACTCTGCCATTACCAAGTTGGCGTAGCTGTTGGCACAACTTGTGCCCATTGCTACGCCACTGGTTTGCTTGTAACAGGTGTTATGGAAAAGGAAAACGTTGTTCTCCAATACCATTTCTATGAGGAGACAGAGAAAATCCACCTTGCTGCTAGAGAAATCTGTTGTTTTAAGTAGAAAAGATCTCACATATTGTAAACCCTGGGCATTAGGAATACAAGTAAACAGGGACGATACATCCATCGTTACAAGAAACATTTGGTCTATGTTGTCCAGATCTTGTGTTGAAGCATACAGACGTCTTAGAAATTGCTCTGTGTCACGTAAAACTGGTGTGTGGCTGGCTAAACATTTCTTGAGTTGGTGGTCCAGGTATATAGATATCGGCTCCGTCAGCCAGCCAGCTCCCGATACGATGGGTCTGAACTCCGGTCTCCATAGGTTCTTGTGGATCTTGGGCAGGCCACTTATAGTGGGAATGAGTGGAAATTCCACTTTGAAATAGGATAAAAGATCATCATCTATTAATCCCAATTTGTGACACTCATCTATTGTATTACATAGTCTGTCCTGGATGTCCGATATATCCTCCAATGAAATTTCTTTGTAGGACCCACTCACTAGATGTTCCATCATCTTATTTGAATAGTAGTCACTGTCCAGTACAACCACCGGACCACCTTTGTCCGCTGCTCTCAAAATGATGTCTCTGTTATGCTTGAGATTATTGAGTGCAATTCTCTCTTGTGATGTTAAATTGTTCGCTTCAACTCTGTTGTATTCCAATGCCTTATATAATTCTGTTTCCACCACCCTCACAAAGGTGTCTATGTTGGATTGGAAGTGAGGTGTGAACGTACTTCTCTTCTTAAAGTTCCTCTGTGTATCCGTTGCATTTTTGTTACCTTCAGAGCCATACATAGTACGCAAGGAAACTCTTCTGGCAAATAGTCTAACTGAAAGAAGTGCTTGACTGAGATCCATGGAAGAAGTAGGTATGAAAGAACTCCCACAACAACAGGCGACTCTGCAGAAGTATTGGAACTCTGCAATGTAAGACCAAATGATGATACAGATTATAATGATACAAAATCGTCATTGGTGCACAATATATCGAGATATACTCTGACAGATGACGAAACCCGCGTGCTGAATAAAGGACTTTCTTTCATACCTACTTCTTCCATGGATCTCAGTCAAGCACTTCTTTCAGTTAGACTATTTGCCAGAAGAGTTTCCTTGCGTACTATGTATGGCTCTGAAGGTAACAAAAATGCAACGGATACACAGAGGAACTTTAAGAAGAGAAGTACGTTCACACCTCACTTCCAATCCAACATAGACACCTTTGTGAGGGTGGTGGAAACAGAATTATATAAGGCATTGGAATACAACAGAGTTGAAGCGAACAATTTAACATCACAAGAGAGAATTGCACTCAATAATCTCAAGCATAACAGAGACATCATTTTGAGAGCAGCGGACAAAGGTGGTCTGGTGGTGGTACTGGACAGTGACTACTATTCAAATAAGATGATGGAACATCTAGTGAGTGGGTCCTACAAAGAAATTTCATTGGAGGATATATCGGACATCCAGGACAGACTATGTAATACAATAGATGAGTGTCACAAATTGGGATTAATAGATGATGATCTTTTATCCTATTTCAAAGTGGAATTTCCACTCATTCCCACTATAAGTGGCCTGCCCAAGATCCACAAGAACCTATGGAGACCGGAGTTCAGACCCATCGTATCGGGAGCTGGCTGGCTGACGGAGCCGATATCTATATACCTGGACCACCAACTCAAGAAATGTTTAGCCAGCCACACACCAGTTTTACGTGACACAGAGCAATTTCTAAGACGTCTGTATGCTTCAACACAAGATCTGGACAACATAGACCAAATGTTTCTTGTAACGATGGATGTATCGTCCCTGTTTACTTGTATTCCTAATGCCCAGGGTTTACAATATGTGAGATCTTTTCTACTTAAAACAACAGATTTCTCTAGCAGCAAGGTGGATTTTCTCTGTCTCCTCATAGAAATGGTATTGGAGAACAACGTTTTCCTTTTCCATAACACCTGTTACAAGCAAACCAGTGGCGTAGCAATGGGCACAAGTTGTGCCAACAGCTACCAACTTGGTAATGGCAGAGTATGAAACCAAGTATATCATAGGCAACCAGAGTATTATATTCTACCAGAGATTCGTAGATGATCTCTTTTTTCTGTGGAATGACTCAGTAGAGACTCTTCTGGAATTTCATTCAAGGTTGAATGAAGCCACAGAATTCATCCGATTCACCATTGAGTATTCCAGGAATCAGATAGATTTCCTAGACGTCCATGTAACCAAGAAAGAAGGGAACTTGTGCACATCCATACATAGAAAGCCATGCTATAAAGCATCTTTTTTACATAGACAAAGCATGCATAATCCCCAGATCTTCAAAAATGTGATCAAGGGACAGGCTATGCGCATGTCCAGACTATCAAGTACTGATACACAGTTTAGGAATGAACTGAGAACCCTACAAACAGGGCTGGAAGGGCGTGGTTATTCCAGCAGAGAAATACAGAGTGTGTACTCTGGTATGAACCAACTCCGCATGAACAGAGCGAGACCATACTTCTCAGCGAGTCAGGACACTGATACCTCAGTCACCAATAAAGTGGATACAGAGCGCATTGTCGCACCATATAGTACCAATGTTGGTATATTTAAGGAGATCATGTTTAAACATTGGGACATTTTATGCTGTGATGACAAGGTCAAGGCAATTGTTGGTCCATCTCCTAGTTATTCCTACAGCAATATGTCAAGTCTTAAACAACTATTATGCCATCATAATTCTTCCAGAACAGTGTGCACAGGGCTAGAAAGAACTCTGAAATGTGGCAAATGTCCACAATGTTCTTATGTGGATGAGTCACATTACTTTAAACATCCTGTAAGTGGAAGATTATGGGAGCTACGCACAGATGCAAGCTGCATTAGCCGCAATATAGTTTATGTAGCTCATTGTAATGTTTGCTTTCAATTCTACGTTGGCAAAACGAATCGCCATTGAGAGAGCGAATCAGGGATCATTACTATTGCCTTCAGAGAAAGGATCCCAGCAGTGCCCTGGCCAAACATATGCTTGACTGTGGATCAGATCATCGCTTTTTGTTCCAAGTTCTACATACAGAAACATCGTCTATACGAATGGGAGATATATGTACCAGAACAGAGGAGGCCGAGTTGCGCTGGATATTGAGACTAGGAGCACACAGGAGCTTGGGTCTCAATGACACTGTTTCACTGAAACCTCACCTTAAGAATAGAAGTTTGCGGTAGTTTTTACTACCCACTTTCCATTTTCATCCGCTTGCTAGTCAGCATATATTCATACATGCAATCATTCCCTTCATTCGGAGATGTATGTACACAGATACATGTGTATATATACACATATATATATACACACAGGTATACACATATGTTCTCCACTCACTAGCTACGTTTCAGCTCCACACACTCCTTTTCTGTGAACACTGGTATGGTCCTTATCCATCCACTCGCATGTGCTTGCTCCACATGTCAGATCTGCCAGAGCTAGCACATTAGTATCACCATACTTTGGAGCCTTTGCACTCCTTCATGCTTTTCTCCCCATCCATTTGCAATCCAGCATATACTCAGTCATGTTCTTCCTCTGTACTTAGACACATGTATACACATGCTCTCCGCTTATTAGCCATGGCTTTCCACAGACATACACGGTACAGGGAGCTTCTCCCTCCATGTATATACTGATATGGCCCTTATAAGTTTATATTTATGTCCATGTACTTGCTCCACACATTAGCTCTTGTTAGAGCTAGCATATTGGCATTATAGGTCGGAGCTTTTGTACAGGACCATACATCTTATACTTTGCATGACACAGTTGCTTGGCATCTTTCTCGACTATATGCTAGCATAGTGGACATTGCAAATTTGGTTGCCTGACGCCTGGCATTTTTAGTATTTCAGGATGTATTTATACTTTTTGGTAATGATTTTGTATCTAGCATGCAACCTTTACATCGTAGGTTCCGTAACTTGTATCATTCCATGATTACCACTCATCCGAAGGGTTGTAGAGCTATTTCAAAATACAGTTCCAGAATGGATATTCTGTTTATGATTTTAACTACAAGATTTTAACTATAATGTTTAATGAAATATCATTGTCTTTAGTTTTTAGCTTAACCCGGTGGCCATGGCAACTTGATTCCCCGCCTACACTGCCGAGTATTAGATGCAGTATCCGGAGCGTCATAGGAAACCGGGAATGTTCAAGTTTTAAAATTTAAATGTGAATTTAGCCTTTAATGATAGGATTTATAAATCATGTGATTGCTTGACATTGGATATTTAAGCTAGAAGATTATGTTTTGGTGTTTGTCTGATGAAGCGGTTTAGTGTACCGTGAAAGCGCTTACGAATAAAAGGTTTTTTACAGCTCTGAGATTGAAATATATTTTTAGGATTGGACTAACTACGTGTTTGGTTCAGTACAAGCCTTTGTTTGAGATATTTCAAGGCTAATACGGCACGAGTGCTATTGTTTATATTTGTCTTCTCGGATGTGACACAGCTTTATTCTACATTTGATTCTTTGGATTTATGTACATTTGACGGTTCACTTGCTGGTTGGAAAGCGGCCCCTACCGGCAGTTAGTGATTGGGTGTGACTTGGGGACTTGCTTATATATATATATATATATATATATATGTATGTGTGTGTGTGTGTGTGTGTGTAGGTATTCATATATATAATTAAATATAGTAGGAGCACTGGCCCACACTATGCATGTACAAGTGATAGGGAGTGTGAGTATACAACAGAAATACTCAGTGTCTGTTTAAATGTTTTTTTTCACTAAATTCAAATGTATTTTGCCATCCATTGTTATATTCAGCACATAACCTAACTACAATTAGTTAGCAGTGATGATAATAACAAATTTTTTTTTTTTAAATTAAATTATTTTGCTGGTAGTTGGTCATGACCCCCCCCCCCTGAGTCTGTGGGGCCCTGGAGGTCACCTGAATTATCCCTATCATAATCTGTCACTGCTGTCAGGAATACCTTCTTATATGGCCTTTGTACATAAA
The DNA here is from genome assembly GCF_019279795.1 of Protopterus annectens. Classification (NCBI taxonomy): domain Eukaryota; kingdom Metazoa; phylum Chordata; order Ceratodontiformes; family Protopteridae; genus Protopterus; species Protopterus annectens. The sequence goes on from NC_056733.1 coordinate 259,987,560, forward strand.
TGTCAGCATCTCATACTAGTTTCAAACCATTTCTTACCAACAACACAAGATCAGCCATTGCTCGCTCCCAACTTCTATCCACCCTACTCTATGCATCTCACATTCTGACTAATCTCAACAAAACTGAACTAAGCTAAATGGAAGCCTGCTATAACAGAATTGCCCGCTTTGCTGCAAATTGCTCATATAGAACTCATCACTATACTGCTTTGAGACTGGCTTGAACTGCCTAACCTCCTAACCTACAATCAGCTCTGCCTCTGTCATTCTATCTATTACCTCCCCAATAAGTGTCCTGCCCTCAAAAACCTAGTACAACATCACTCAGCCAAAAGGCCTCTTAGATCATCAAGCAAACTACTACTAGAAGTCATCAACAGCTACAATAGGTTTGGAGATGCACTATATAGTAGTTCAGTGGCTAAAAAATGGAACTCTGTCCCTACAAGCATTCAAAACACATCATCCAAAGCCTCCTTTAAAGACCTCATCAGGCAACATCTCAAGGAAAGTTGGCAGTGCCATGATTGCTCCCCAGGCTAGTGAAACCAGATAAGGTACACATACTAAACCTAGAGTACTTGATAATAGTTTTCAATCTTACTCACAAACACTGGCTAATCTACAATGTATGTACTGTACCTGTGTACTATGTATGTATTCTACCTATGTTCCAAATTTCAGCTGTACACCACAAATCTATTAATTACCTTTATTTTTAAAATTAATATTTTTTTGTTTGTTCTCTCCACTGTAACTGTTTATGTGCCGCATACCACTGTAAAAACATGTCTCCTGTAATTTGTGTGTATACTGATCATGTCTAAATAACTAAATGTGTCTGTAATTTTTCTTTGTGGAGCTTTTCTCCCCGGGCCTCTGCTGAAAAAGGGCCTTTTCGGCTCAGTCAGACACCCCCGGTTAACAAATGTAAAATAAAATAAATAAATAAATAAATAAATAGTTTATGGTATCAGCCACTTCAGCTCATCCATGTATCGTGCACTTCCTCTGCTCTTCCTAATGCTCAATACAAAGAAGACAACGGCTTAGCAATGCCAAAGGTTTTATTAAAAAGTAAAATACAAAGCTTTTGGATAACAATCCTTCCTTAGTGCAATATCAAGTGGCTGTGTCATTCTAAAATCAAATAGCATTCACGGAACTCACAAGCACAAAATAAATAAATAAATAAATAAACAGAATGCTGTGATAAAGCTAGCCACACAAAAACAAGCCCAATACAAAGAAGACAACGGCTTAGCAATGCCAAAGGTTTTATTAAAAAGTAAACTACAAAGCTATCGGATAACAATCCTTCCTCAGTGCGTTGCTAAGCCGTTGTCTTCTTTGTACTGGACTTGTTTTAGAGCGGCTAGCTTTATCATGGCATTCTGTTTATTTATTTCTAATCCTCACTCAGACATCTATAAATAAACTAATGTGCATGTGCTTATTAACCAACAAAGCAGCCATTCTACTCCCGTCTGTACAATGGCTAATCTATATGAATTCATATCATCCCTGGCCATGGAATGATCCCGGCTTGGCACTCCTCAGTTCAGCAACCACCTCATGTTAAGACCTTCCCTTATATGAATCCTGACAGTGAGTTCCCTTTGACCTATGCCCTCCTGTACAAAAGTTCACTTACTCAGGCCTTTTGTGGATTCATAGGTAAGCCCTAGGCTAGCAGCCCTTACTAGCCATTTTAAGCTTAGCCAGTTTCCCTTTTAATGCTCAAATTAACCTATCCCATTTGGTTAGAAATTGGCCTTGCTCATCCTACAGTCAATAATTATATATTAATTACTCCTAATGAGAATTAATGTAATCATATCATTGATAATTTGAGGGAAGGCATGCAGAGGATAAAGTATTTAGGAGCTGTCTCTGTCCATCAGTAGTACAGGGTGCAGTCTTAGGTTAAATTTTCTTTTTCCAATCCACAGATCCAAGTTGCACTTGAATATGGACAGGGATGAACTTTTTTATGTGAATGGGGAATCTGTTTCAGAGCAGCAGTATCCTCCATGAGATACCATATATATTAGCCATTTAACATTTGTCACCCTGACTGCTTTAGACACATATATACTTAATCTTACCCAGACACATATTATATCTACATCAGGACATCAAACAGTAAACTGCCAGTGCATCAGCAAAAAAAAAAAAAAAAAAAACCTTCTCCCACCACCTTTCCATTCAGTTGCATAACATCAAAATCTACCCTGCTCAGCACTCATTGACCACTATACTGACCAATGTATTTGATTCCTTTAAATGGCTCCCTTGCATCTCTGTCTTATATCTATGACATCACAGGACAACTATAATTTCAGTGGAACACTGACAAAATCATCAGTACAGCTTTGCAAGAACACAGAACTCCCTTCTCAATACATTTCACATCTTTTTAACATTAAAGATTTTCAACCCCAACCCCAAGATACAGACATCTACATACTTATTATAATCACAGGAATATTAACTGTTAGAACATCAGTTCAGCATAATAAACATACAGACTTCTCCTTTCTCAAGTTGTTTTCATTCGCATTAAGTGCTTTGAGTATTTGTTCCCTTTGAAGCCCCACCCTTCAAAATATGTACAAGTATAATCAAGTACAGTTAACACAGAACACCAAAACATACTTTAACAACCCCCTTCCACTTGTTAACCCATCAGCTATACTTGAAAACACATACATTCTTTGTGCTTTCGTTATCATAACTGGGCCCTCGAAAATGATACCCCTCACCACTCAGAGTTGTCTTTGCTGGAGATTCCTGCTCTCTTCCACCTTAGTGCATACGGTGAAGAAAAAAATACACCTTCGCTAATAACTGTCTCACCATCTGATGGTTTCTGTTGGTCACACCTATTTATAAGACTGACTGACATTTTACTGTCATGGGACCCAAAGTGCATTTTTCCTGTTTCTCCTATTCAGAAGTGCATACGGAAAGCTCCGCTGGCATGAGTGCATTAATATAATGTACACTAATTCAAAACATGAACCACCACTTCATAAATTCTGGTTCCAGCAGTCACTGCCACACATTCTGTACATTACACAAGCCCTGTTCATGCAAGGATTATCTAACATGTATTACACTTTTTGCTTTTTCAGGGTATTTTCTCCACAATCCTCAGTATCAAATAACAACAACAAAAGGGTAAATGTGATCATTAAATCAAGTACCATCAGCCAACTGCTACTGTAATGATGTCCCTGGAGAAAGTTGTATCCCTAATCTGAATGCCATTCTCAGCTCTAGTCATGACCCGGTCTTACTCTCCAATGACATCGGCTGCACCACATTACATTTTTGTACTTCTTTCTTTAGCTTGGGGGCGGTCTCTTCTGCTTCCATGGGCTTGTATGTTTCTTTCTGTTCTCAGCTTTTTCCCCTGACCATTCTGCTGCACTCTCTTAAGATACTTTAGGAACCTTCTTTCAGATCTTGGTCATTTTGAGCATTTTCCCTCACCCCCTGCCTGACCTGTATCAACTCGTTCCATATCTAGACATTTTTAGCCTCAGATATTCTGTCTAAATCTGCTTCTTTCAACCTGTGCAGCTGTTCAAGACTTGATACTAACAGTACTTTGTGAGCACACTGGGTTCTTTTGGACTATCTGGCAACCTTGTCTGTTCAGCTCAGCTAGGTTGTACCACAAATGAGCCACTCTCTTCCAGACCACATTCTTTTCTGAACTTTCTGCTTTAACAGTATGCTCCTGTTCTATGCCACCCTTCCTGTCAGAGCGTTTTCTCCTTTACCTTTTGGTTGTTTGGCTGGTGGTATCATTGTCCACATACAGGGCTATCTGTTCAGTAGAATCTCTATCAAGTCAGAGTTGGTATAATAAAGGGGTGCATTCTGCGGATGTGAAACAGCAACTTCTCTGTCCAAGAGTATTTCACTTTCACTTAAGCTTGTGAAACTCAACTGCCATCGCTTCCACACAACTGCCAACAAGACAGAATAACCCATTGAGGATCTTCAGTTATTCTCAGTTTTACTGTGAAACAAATAAACCTACTGCACTCTGTCCAGCATCAAAGAGAAGTCCTGAATACAGTGTTCCACTTTTCCAGTCAACTTATGCCCTTTCTGCTCTCAGACTCTCTGTAAGATCCATTTCTTGGATCTGCATACTGACCAATGTACGTTGATGCCAACAAGGCTACATGTCAGGGTTTCTCTGTGGATCATTCAAAACACCTAACATTCACTGATTGATGAACAGCATGTTCAGATCTCCCAGCACTCATGCTGACTTTCCAAATTCTCCACTCAGACAACTCAATACACCAGCATCTTCTGCACTACAACACAGGCTGACAAGCTTAAACCTTTTTACCCTCATCCAATTTTCAACTTGTCAAGTTTTACAAACTAGTATTTTATGACATCCAACAGAAAACACACCTGCTGGCTACATCTTCTTGTGAAAAGAAAATCTGTAGAATTGAAAGGTATAAATGTATATATTTACTGTGACCTTCTTTTAACTAACCAATATCATTCACTTCAGAAATATTTCTTGGTGTTAAAAACACTTTCTCTTAAGTCCACTGGCTCTACTTTTACACCAATTAGCATTTAGAGTAGCTTACCAAACTTTAAAGTAGTCATTAAATTTTGAATTCCAATTTAAGGCCAGCATATTGAGTCACTGTCCTTGTCACTCTGAATTCATCTACAAAATGTAACATTCTTGAGCATGACAGCCATTGAAATCTTCAAAGCCTGAACTGAGGTTGACACTTCTTGTTTTAAGTAGACATTTTCTCAGGGCTCAGTAGTGTCCCCGTTCTCTTCATACAACAAACTCACAAGAAAATGTACCAGCATGACAGAAATCTGATACATTTATTTAAATGTACGCAGAAGTGAAAAGATGGGTGGTGCCAAACGAAAATTAATGTTTTTATAAAAAAATAGTAGTAAATGCCAAATATGCAGTGGTAGCTGCTTCACAAAGGAGTGTGGTAAACAAATATGTGAAACAAGCATTTCACAACTTTACAAATGTTTATGCTGCTCCAACCTTTTAAACAAGACAGTTACACAAGGTTTGTACCTTAACACTAGAACTTCCAAAGTATCTCAGTCAGCGGTAATATATATTCTGCCACAAGAGGATGCTTCAACAACAAAACTGTCAAGTAACTTGTATAGGAAGATGCTCCACACACTGATATGTTAGAGTCACAGTCCAAAGGCTGTGTGACACAGAAGGGCAGTCCCTTCTATCTCAGCTCATCCCATTATTTTCAACATATCAATATAATCTTAAGAAGGGCAAACAGACAGACAGCCAGGGATCTACTGATGCCTTACATTAACACTTCTGCAGTGATGTACCCACAAGGGAACTGTGGTGGTCAGCATATGTAGTAAATTACTTTCTTTCAGGCACTTAGGCATATGGATTGGTGATGGTCTCTTCCTTAAAACAGTTTCAGTCCTCAGGTTATATATGTAGAGTTCCAAGAAGATACAGGTTACTTGGCAAAATCAATCTCCACTGTTAAACAAAGAATATCTTGCAATACATAAAAATCAAAACCACTGCTTCAGGAAGTAAGATAACACCTGCAAGGAAAATATGACAAACAACTAGCAGATCTTACAGGAGTCCCTAGAAAACCTGATCCTACATTTGAAATCATATCATTATTACAATGTCTGAAGAAAAATCCATAGCTAGACCAAATGGCCATGGTGTAGCTCTCTTGGACCAAGAAGTATCTGAAGTGAGGTTTGATGGTACCTTGAAGGCTCTTTCTAGCCTAAACCAAGCAGACAATATAATGAGCCAGCCACAGTGGATACCGTTTGTCTAATACTTGTTTTCATTGTACATGAAGCAAATGGAATAGAAATCAGTCTAGGTTATGAATAACTAATAAGGTTTTGTTTAATACAGCAAAGTAACCCAATCATGTAGTTAACTATTCCCCTTCACTGGTATACTTTGGAGAAAAAAGTGGTTTGTTTGTTTGTTTACTTTACTGAGCAGGTAAGCTCTGAAAGACTATGCAACAGCTTATGATTTCTGTCCATGTGGAAAATAAGGAAATGTACTGCATACCAGACAGCTTCAAGCAAATATATTGTATGTGTAACAAATTAAACAAACAAAATAATCATTTCCAAGACATGAGAGGTATTTTTGCAGTTAGCATACAAGAAACAATCAAATGCTGTCCCAAAGATCTTGTCCCAGACTTGAATGAAGCTCTCAATGAAGATTTCAGGTGTAGTAAAATGCAGAACTCTAACTAGGCCACTCCCAGCCATTTATTCTACTAAAACAATTAAAACAGGTAAGGACAAGCAATACCTTATCAACCACTATCCTAAAATGACTCGTTAGCAAAACAGTCTGAGAGTAAACTAGATCAGAAGGGAACACGGTTTCTTCTTAATGGATAATATTAAAATGATACTTTTTGTTCTTAAAAGTAAACATAAAAATCCTCAAAAATGACTTTGTAACAAGATGGAAAAAGGTGACATTATGAAGCATTTTAAATCTTGCTACATGTTAAACAGCCACATGTGAAACCTGTCTCTCCAGTATAGAGGGATGGCGCCCTGACTATGATCCTGGTTAAGGGGTATGATTACCTGCCTTTGTACTTCAGAATTCAAGCAGGTGTTACAGGAATGAAGATGGAGAGCTCACTCACCTTTCTGAGATTATTTTAAATGGTGTTATTTGCTTTTGGTGTTATGCATGTAGATTAGTATATGCTGGGGATATGGAGTTTTTCCCTTTTTCCACTGTTGTGTGATCTTGGACTAAATATATATAAGTTGCAGGGATGTGGGGGTGAAACCCCCCTAAAACAGATGATGCAGAAGGGTGCTTGCTCCCCTTCAAAAATGTTTTTTGTATTGTTTTTAGTTTTTAGATATTACTTATTTTTATATTTGTTTACCAGGATAGTCAGACTGGAAATGTCCTTTTTCAGCAGAGGCCTGGGGAGAAAATCTTCACTAACAGAACTGGTCTATGTAAAATACATATACATGCATATAATAAACTTAAAAATACATTCAGTTGAGATAACACAGAGAATATGTACAATTTAGTATTTTTAAGATAACATTGATTATATATAGACAGAAACACAGCAGATTAAAAGTCATTTTGATTACATAAAGAGGGCATTCCGATGTTGCATATGTTGACATGTAAGGTCTAAACAACATACAGGTTCATGAATGTATTATACTTAGAAAAATACATGAGTACATATAGAGGGCATTCAGATGTTACACAGATACCTTAGATGGAAGAGGTTTACCCAATCTTCAGAGCTATAAATGAAGCTACTTGTAAGTAAATAAGGAGTGAAGGTATTAGAGGTGAGATGGGGATAAGATGTGTGGCTAGGAACTATCCAGGGTTGGTACTATACAGGATATATTTAGTTTTGTGGGTGCGTACTGTGTTGTATTCTTTTGCTTTGTTATGTATACTATGCAGTTTATTTTCTTGGTATTTTTTTCAGTGACATTTATTTTGGTATTTAGGGACTTTAATGACTTTTTGTCAGTGAAATTGTTTTTGATTATTGCTTTCTTCAGTGAATTCCCATGAACCCCCTAAAAGTTTACATGTACTAATCAGAAGTGCTACTGTACAATCCCATCTTAAAAGATGATCTTGCAGTCACTGTGTAAAATGATGTTTCTTGTGTCATATCACATCCTGACAGAGAAACATGTAAGGTTATTCATGAGCTGAGGCACCAATGATTACATTTTGCAAATCTGGTATAAAAATGATGAACCTGAAACCTGACAAAGAAAATTTCACAAAATTAAATGTAGAGTCAACACTGTCAGTTAGTAATATGTTTTGGGAAATAAGACATTCAGAACACTCAAATCAGGGGCTACATCATAAAGATTGTAAGGTCCTTTAAATTTTTTTTCACAGACTTGGTATAAAAAATGTAACAATAATAAACCTGAGGAAATGATCACCAAATTAAATAAAGGTTCACAACTCCAGAAGTTAAATCTTTAAGGACAAAAACATTCTGAATGGTCATCTTATGGGTGTGCATTATGATGTATGATATATTACAGTAGAATCCCCGTTATCTGAGACTCAAGCAACCAGCACTCTCAAGCAACCGGCATTTGATTGGCTCATATGCCTGCATACGAACCAATCAAAAATCACAAAGCGAAGCCACTTCTACTCAACGTGGAATAGTTCTGCAATGAGAAGAGGCTCCAATTTACAATTTTTGATTGGCTCGTTTACCAGCATACGAGCCAATCAAAAATGGCAATGTGGAGCTTCTTCTGTTCAATGTGGAACAGTGGGCTGTTCCGTATTGAACAGACGAGGCTCTGCTTTGTGATTTTTCATTGGCTCGTATGTTGGTATACGAGCCAATCAAAAATCGCAAAGCATATCTCAAGTAACTGGAATATACACTTAACTGGCATCTACCAATCCCCACAGGTGCCGGTTAAGTGAGACTTTACTGTATATGATTCTGGCTTAGGTAATTTTGCAGTCAAGAAGACAGACTGAAGGAGTATCTGCCTGAGCAAGTCCTGACACTGTTCAATCAATGGCCACACCTTTCAGGAATCTTTGGTTTTCATACTGAAGACAGATCACTGAATTTTAAGAGAATCCCAGGTTGTTAGCATCTGTTACAGAAAACTTTTCTTCCCCATTTTAAGCTTCACAGTTGCCATCTAAGGTCTTTTTGTGGAACATTTAGCCATTGGGATGTCAAGAACAAATACTAAATCACAATACAAAATGCAATAAGATGATGACCAATTTTTTTTTTTTTTTTTTTTTTTTTTTTTTTTTGAGATCTGGAAATTATACAATCACAACTGTGTAAATAAATATATAAAATTATTTTGCAAGAAGCTGAGCTAGAAACTCTTGGAATACAAGAGCTGCACCCACACAAAAGCCATGTTAAGAAGCTGGTTCGGTCACCACCACAAGACCTGATAACCTATCAGTGTATAATATTAAACATTCTAATAACCTTCTTCCTGTTTGTATTCTGATAAACACTCTGGGGTACCTTTGGAACAGATGCAAGATGCACTAGTTCCATATTAAAGGTTAACTTTGTTGCTTACGATACCTCCATCTATTTGAACACTAAACATAACAGTATCCTTAAAAAAACAAATCTGACCTCTTCCTTACAAAATTGCAGCAATTCAAACAACAACAAAAAAGAAGAAGAAAAGAAACGCTGCATTAGAAAATTAAGCATGCAGTTGAGGAGATGTCAGCAGACAAGTTACATGCCTGGAACAATGAGTTTAATTGTAACATCAAAGTGATTGACATCCCCAATAACTGTGATACAGAGCACCATTATGGCACACAATACAGATGCTGTCTGTTAAACTACAACAGTAAAGCACAGAACAAATATCTTAAGACCTTTCAACTGACATTGTGCATGCTTCACAACAGTTTAAAATAAAAATCAAGCTCAAGTTAGTATTACATTTTTAAAACTCAAAGACAAAAACAATTGTGTTGCATTTCAAACAATGTACACAAAACTTATCTGTCAAATGGCAAATGTTTTTATTTACTAACTTCCATAACAGAGCAAAGGAGACTGCTGTTGTCTGAAAGATTTTATGGAAAAACAGCACTAAAACCCAAAGGAACACGGGAACAAAATTACAAGTAATCACAAGAACTATAAGAAGCCTAGTTATATAAATCTTTAAGTAGCCACACTTAAAAGTTTGTGCCTCCATTTCCAAGCACTTAATAATGCTCACCCTCCAAAATAGAGCAGGGCCCGTACAAGACAACACTGCCATAAATCTGTGTCTATCCAGCTGTAGTCAAATTCATACTTTGACTGATCTGAAGTGTTATCTTATTCCACAGCCTGCAAATATATTTAGTCAGGAACCTATCTCTCCAGCAAGACATACTATTTTTTTTTTTGTTTTTTTTATGCAGGTATTGATAAGGTCACTGGTTTTGCAAAGAAATACCAAGTCATATATAAGTGGATCTTTCATGATCAAAAAAGAGAGACACAGGTCACATTGGAGAAGCCTGTAAGCTACTGAGTATAAGGGGAGTTGTGCTAATTTACTGGGACAGTTGAAGGATTTAAGGCCTTTCATTTTCTTGGTTAGGTATTTTTGAGGCCTTTCCTGATCTTGATATGTTTGGGTTTATACGTATCAAAGGGGAACTGTATTCAGTGATGGGCCTTACAAGGGAAAAGTACAGTGGTAAGATGACTTCTTTGAATGTTGAAGATATACCCTTGGAAATTCACTGGCTAAGATAGAAGGATTGCCCGATTATAGTAAAAACATGACAATCAAATGACAGAGAGTTCGCCACTTAAGTAACCAAATCTCTTCTTTCTGAAGTAGAGTACAAATTATAACATACGACTAGGGAACAGCTTATTTTTTGCATTTCATTTGAGATTTTTTCAGTATATCAGGTGTATGCATATTCCAGCCCTTGCTAGAGCTGTTGAGTATCAGTGGATGAGCAGATGAGTGTCCAGGTTGCAGTCATCAGCAAACTTGGTCAACCACACTTCTGTAATATTGGAGTGGATGTCTACAAAATAAGTGCCAAACTGGAGATGGCCCAGCACTGACTCCTGTGGTACTTCACTAGTTACAGTTTTCTTTTCAGATAGGGGTACCAGCAACTTTCATAAGCTGGGTTCTGCTAGATAGGCAATTTGCAATCCAATGGATAATGTAGGGGCTTACATTAAGTTTATCTATGTTTTTAATATTACCAGCGTGGGGGATAGTGTCAAAAGCCTTAGACAGGTCAAGATTCACAGCATGCATTGACTGACTACCCACTGCCCACAACCACTTTAACCTTTTCAAAGAGGCTAACTAGATTTAGGAGACAGGACCTACCCTTCACAAAACCAAGATAATTTAAGTTGCCTATATCTGCATAAATTCATCTGCTATGATACATTCCATGGCTTTGCATATAAGCCTGGTGTGGCTGATGGGGTTATCATTACCTGGGTACGTAGACGGACCAGCATTGCATATGGGACTCACAGTGACTGTACTTCTGGCATCAGACATAAACTCTTTGGACTGACTGAAGTTGAACAGTTTAACTAGAGGCTTGTCACTGCATACTTGGCACTGATGACAATTCAGCCTGTTTGCCTGGTCCTATGGAAGTATTATTTTTCAGGCTTTGACATGGATATTTCGAATTGTTCCAGGGTGATTTCAGGATAACTAAATTTTCAATGATAGTGAGAACAACGATGTGGGTAGATGGAGTAAAGTTAGCACTAAATCTGTCTGCTAATACACTGGCTATATACTTGGGATTGGAATATCTGATATTATTATGGATAACTCAAGAGTGTAGTTAGACATTATTCCTTAATTTCTTAACATAACTGAAGAAAGATTTGTAGTTTCATTTCGTATGCATACAGTACTGTGACCTTAAGATCGTAATCTGCTTTACTCTTTCTAATAGTATTCTTAAAAGGACAATCCGAGACTCTACAATTCTGACCAAAAGAAACTTGTCCCGATACCTTCTAGCTGTCATCATCCACTTACCACTCACCATCAGCGCTGCTCCTGGTTTCAATTTACATTATGCAGCCCTGTTTTCATTCCCCCTGGTGAACATAATTAACAATATTCAGTTCCTGTCAAACCTTTCAGTCTCCGATCACTGAGAAACAATAAGGTTATTACTTTTGTATGTTTGTTTATGGTGGGGGTGGTTAGGCAAAACTCTCAGCATTTACTTTTTAAGAACTCATCAAAAAGCTTATCTTAATTGTGCTTCTCTTTATTTCCTCTGCATAGCATAACTGCAAGAAGTATAGTCAAAGCAGTACAGTTTAGTGAATTCATACAAAATCTTATCAGTCTCTTTGACATATTCCCCTTACTCTGTAGTAAAGCAAGCTCAGAATTAGTATGCATAACTATCACAGGTTGCCATACTGTACAGCCTCCCCCCCCCCCCCGTTGTGACAGTAAATTTTGGACTTCATTGATTAAAATGAATCTATTGCTTGTGTCACACTGTTTTTTATAGCAGGTCAGAAAACCATTACATTTGGCTAGTATTCAGAGATCAAAAAACAAAACATGAAAAAAAAAAAGATTGCTGCTTCTACTACTGTTCGAAATATGCACCATACTGATGCTTTCTACAGAGCATGTGGCCATCATGCATAACATCATAGCACTTAGCTAGCATTTCCACACAAAATAAAATATGAAATGAAATGAACAGAAAACTCTGTTTACTAATGTTTTATCTTTGTATTGTTCATATGCTTTCCTGCAAGGTAGTAGCAAGAGAGGTCATAAAATTCCTGAAAGGCTACTTTTCTCTGAGGATAAAAAGCACAGGTGAAACTAATGAATGACTCTGTGATAGCTGCTGTGAGTACAACTTCAATCTGAGATGGAATTTCACTAAGACCACTGAAACTTCCCATAAGCATCTCCTCCCTCAACCCCTGCAGCCATAGCTGGGACATGCTCAGAAACCCAGAGTGAAAATGTAAACAAAGAGCAAAATCAAAATAAAAGATACCCGGGACTGTCCACGTAAGCTCCTTGCTGGCATGTTTCAGTGTGGTCATGAGGTGCAGCAATACGGAGTTCGCACGTTTTCATTATTTTCCTTCTTTGGTAATACAGGACTGTGACCAGACAGGATTACTCCTGACTTTACCATTATACTTAAGGTGATCAGGTACTGACTTTTCTATGCAGCTCTAAAGGCACTGGTAAAAGTCAGAAGTAAATGTGCTATAGCCCAATCAGTTGAGTCCATTTGCAGGAGGTTGTTGGGAATTTTGCATAGGTCACCTATAAGCTGAAGTTAGTTTGCTCCGGTGCAGTCCCTGAAGATGATTGCATTTGGTGGTGACGTGATATTACTAGACCTGACTGAAAAGATGACCAATTTATGGTCAGATTTAACCAAGGATAATGAGATGGGGGAGGTCAGATGTTGGCTAGATTGGGAAGGACCAGTTTAAAGCTATTAATTAGCTTCTAGTGTGTATTTTTTTTCAGTTTACTCCACTGCACTGGTAGAGAGCCAGATCATGATCAAATTGGGCCATAGGTAGTGTAATGGACTGGGCTCCCCAGCCAGATCAATATCCCATTACTTGTCTGGCTCTTCTTAATTACCATAAAACCTGTCAGTGCACATAAAAGGAGTGACAGCTGTTTGCTAAACAAAACAAAATAGTCTCATACTGAAAAGATTAAACTTATCTTCCATTGAAACTTACATTAACTGAAAATGCATCTGGCAACCCATTAAACTACAAAACGAGTTAACCATGGATATCTCCAACTCCCGTTAATCTAACTTCCAAAATCTTTCTCTTTCTCTCTCTGTCAGATGAAGAGACAGGTCTACTCCTTAACTATAATCACCAAATCCCTGCACTACAACCTGCCCTGGAAGCTCCCCTTCAGTTTCCTGTCCACACAGATACCACACTTTCTCTCATCTTAGAAAGATCCAACATCTCTAAATTCCCATTGGCAAATATATTTTGTCAGGCAAGAAGTAGAAGTAATGGGAAAATTAGTCTGTATTTGGCTGGGAGAACAGCATACAGAGTCAGCAGGGTACATCACAGCGTGAGATGTGCTTTGGTATTCTTCTTTTGCAGCACAGGTGTACGATCGCATGCACAATGATATCAACACAGAATGCACACTTAAAATACATGAAGATATTCCCACCACTCCAATTCCCATCAATACAAGCGATTGGATCAATGATCTGGCCCTGACATTTACCTTCCTCAAGAGAAAAATCAGCAAGCCATAATGGAATTCCCTTCTCTGTCATAAAAATCAGGCCATCAAACCCATCACCCAAATCTCTGCTTGCCACTAAACCCATTACCTCATCTCGGTCTGCCACCAAGTCCATTACCCCATCTCTGACCTACACCAAAGACACTTCTGAGTCTTCTGAGTAGCTACAAAAGTTTTTGGCTTTGTTTACTAAATTGCTAAACTCAGGTATTGTCAATATCTCAACAGTCAAATATAAAACCTTGAAAAAGGCAATCTCAATACTAAATAAAAAATAAAAAAAAATGTTGAAATTTTAAAAGCACAATGTAAACTGAGACTCTCAGAAGTTAATACATATCAACCATGAAAGCACTGGACATCATGAACCAAAATATCACATGTAATGAGCCAAAACAAAATAAACAATACAGGCATTGAAAACATAATACTGTAATGACACCAATATGAATTTTATTCATACAAGCCAGAGATCAACCAGCACTCCAACCCAGAAACAGCAAGCACACTCACAATGTAACCAACTGATCTTACATTTGCACTACAATCTCTAGCACAGCAGTATTTTGCAGCGGTCATATCAAGTGTTAGAACAAATGAAAACTTCTGCTGCAAACCAATACTCAAGGAAATGTAATGTAAAAAAAAAATAAAAACAATGCAAAGAATAAAGTAATGTTTCCTACTGCCAGCTGTATATATTTCTCACTAGTATACTAAAAAGTCAGAAGACTACTCCAGTTAATGTTCACTTACGTCTGCAGTGTCAATCAGTGCATGCAATCACTTTAACTACATTAAAACTTAACTACAAGCAGTACCTTAACTGTAAAATGACTGATGTACATTTATCCAAGAAGCATGTAAATATGTGGGTTTAGACCTGAATGCAGCAAGACAAAGTAGGATATTAATATTAAATATACAGCATTAGTTGCCAACTCCTGCTACAGGTTTATTTTCATAGCAGCATGTTCTACTGTGACAACATGTGAGACCCAACTAAATATCTTAATATACAAAAATTACAGCACCATTACTGGACAACAACATGTTAAAGAACTGCAGGTGTAGCACAAGGCAAGCAAGTTGTCTTAATTGCAACTTAAAATGCTAGAAAGATGCTTGGATTGCACAAATCATATGCAACTCACATGCACACTGTAACAAAGTGCAAGCTGCCTTCGACATGCTCCATCAACATCAAGTCTCTCAAGGGTCAGGGTGCAGCCCATTTCGGTTCCTGTATTTCTTTCAGTTTACCTGCAGTTCTGCCTGTTCCATATCCCACTGGGAATGGTCAATCTCAAAGTGAACCCATTTGTGCTATAGGAAAGGATCCCCAGGATACTGTACTGAGCTACAAATGCTGTCACTTGCATTGTTGCTACTGCTTCTCCTGCAGTATCACTGCTGCCATCTCCCTGTTGGGGACCAGGATCCTTGCCATTGCTTGGCAGCATCATCAGAGCCCAATTAATCCATGGTGAAACACACAAATCTTGCTCAATTAGGAAAACAATGCTGTTAGAGTGCTAAAATCAATTCAAAGCTCCTGCTCAAATGGAGTGCTTCTGGAGTGGGCACATGCATACTTCATCTCTTGCTTGGGTGACTAATCCTCCTCCTACTCGAGTGTTAAAATCTCCACTGATTCAAAACTCCCACTCAGTGCATGCTGGCACAAGACCACTGCTCTTTGCTGTGCGCAGGAAGTCTTCTGGTTTTCAGAAGTTTTTCTTTTTTAATTTTTGGAAGAAGTTTTTTTTTAATTAATTTTTTTTTTATAACCAGGATGGGCCCCCAGCCAGCACCTGGCCCTCGGTAGCTGCCTAAGTCATCTTTTACTGGATCTGGCCCTGCACTGGTATTAAAGTCTAGAAAACACTGCTGAGAATATCTATTTTTAGAGGTTTAAGTGTGCGAATTAAAGCTTAGGTTGAAGTTCCCCATTAAGAATTTGGTTTGGTATTGGTAATTTCTATGATCCTTGGGGACACAGATAGGGATATGTAGATAGTAATAAAGTATAACTGGATTCATTAATGGTAATTAGCATCTCTGAGTTAGGGTCATGGGTAATGTGATGTGAAGTGATGGTGTTTCTGACAAATACAGATGCTCCCCCACAGTTACTCTGGGGCCTGAAGTCCATGATAGATAATAAACTCTGGTAAATAGGGAGTGCCATCACTGCACTTTAGCCATGTCTCAGTAACAACCTGAACATGCAATGTCTTTTCGGCTTTTCCTGGTTAGGGGTTACCACAGCGGATCACCGGTCTGCTAATGATTGGCAGTGGATTTTTACAGTGCCGAGGTGCCAGCCTGACACCCAACCTTCACAGAAGGCACACCCACATGCACATGCACCTACCTGCATGTCTTTATTGTTTATGCAGCCACAGGGAGGACATGCAGACTCCACACAGAAGGAATTCCAGCCGAGAAATGAACCGAAGACTCTCTTGCTTTGAGGCAGCAACACTAACCACTGCACCACCACGGCCATCAGTAACAACCTGAACATGAATGTGTCTGAACTGCAAGAGGGCCTCAAGTTTAGGTATGTCTGTATTTGGACTCTTAGCATTGAGTAGTGCCACCATATCATCCAGATTACAGTTTGGGTTTGTTATGTAGGAATGGCAATTAGGAGGATTGCATAAAAATGTACTATGGGAGCAGGAAAGACTTTAACTAACACGCAGAAGCCCTGGTATGAGAAGTTCAAACCATCCCTGGTGAAACAAGAAGTCTTAACTACCATCTTATCCCAGGCTAACACACACTAAATTCCCTTAGAATAACACCGTCTAAGTAGCCAGTTGCTAAAGCCAATTATCTTCACTTGGTAACTAAACATCAGTCTTCATATATGCAAGATATTACTTCAGGTCAGTGTTTTTCCTTTCCCTAAAACATGATTGTAAGTTACATTATTTCTTTTTGCATGGCCCTCTTTCTAATTTAAGGGTGCTTAGGGCCCCCTGTGATATTACTAGTCCTGGTACTGGTAGGACAAACAACTTACAGTTACCCCTTTCTTGTTCATTCTGGGGAGTGAGGAGTCTATATTTCTAACAATAGAACCACCTATGACTTAAACATTTCTTTGTGAGGAAGCAGACTTACTGAACCTTATGGACTTAGGGTTGCTTTCCTGGAGACTTTTGGGTGAGCTGTGTCAATCTGCAGTACATGTGAGTAGAGAAATAGTATATGTTGCCTTGTAAACTGGAAGATGGTATTTTTTAGAGAGTGTTCTAGGAGGTTTTAGCGAAATTTTCTTAATAGCCCCAGCATAACTTATGGGTATAGTGGTGCATTGTGATGAATGGGGTATTGTGGAGCTATGATGTTTACTGACAGGGAGTTGAGGAAAGAGGTTTGTCTTCATATTTCGTAAAATATTTACATCTCTTGTAGGTTGTGCTATTAATTAGTAGATGTACTGAGCAGTCAATAAGCATAACTCAATTGCTACATTGTCTCAAAACAATATGATCAGACTGGAAACAGATGTGGAGTGAATAGACTGCTCAGTCATGCTGCTAGAGGGTGTAAGAGTAGGGTTCATCACTCTACTCAGGCTTTGGAGGAACACTACTATAACAGACCCTGAGGATTAATGGATGAAGTATTTAGGGTGATATCCTGATGTTAGGTTAGATGATAGCTAATCTAGCAGTAATATGTGAAATGACAGGATTAGGTCAGCCAAGAGTAATGAATAGCAGTGATTTGCCTATTGGGTCTCACCTGGATACTAGTGCTGGTCTCACCACAGCTGCACACACCTAGAATTCAATAACCCTTTGCTCCTTTTCTCACCAGAAGTAAAACAGTAGCACTACTCCCAAAATGGATCCTGACAAGCAGGTCACAAGCTCATCTGTAATCAGTAGTACTGTCTGAAATGTTGCTGAGGTAAGTACACTTGTTACAGTCTTCCATTGGTAGATACCCTGGATAACAAGTGCACCAGTTCAGAATGACAGAAAGGCAAACGGCACAAAAGGTCAAAACTTAAACCTGAAAAGCTTTCCAACAAAGCAACCAGAACAGTCAGGGATGTCTCGCACACACTGCCTGGACAGAGACAGTCAGAAATCAATGTCCTTCTGCCCATTCTCAAGAAGCAGATCTCTGGCTTTGCAATGATCGGAAATATCCAGGAAGATTAGGAAATGGCCCTCTGCTCTTTCTCTCACCAGGAAGAAAATAGAAGCATCAACTCCAAGCTGATTTCTGAAAAGCTGTTCACAGGCTCACCAATGATCAGTAGTTTTACTCCAGATTTTACAGATTTTAAAAGCAAGATGGGAAAAGGAGGGGATTAATACTCTGTATTGCAGTGAGCACTACTGGTGAGAAGATATGAAAGGGAGGGTAATTCAGGCTTTAACCGTCCAAGCAGAGGGCCTCCTCACTTTGCCCTTTAAGTGCTCACTAGTTTGAGCAGATGAGATGAGACTAGGAGGAGCTTCCAAAGTCAAATTTGCAGTAAGAGTTGGCAACTCAAGAACGATTAAATTTAAAAGCACAATGGGAACTGGCTAGGCTGGAGGAAATTCAAAATAGTCACAAAACAGCATCAGTCCCAAAGCAGTTGCAGCTCCCAGTGACTAAACCTCTTCCTGTTCTGCTTAACCTAAATAAGAAATTCTACTTCTCAGCTCCTCACATACATCAACTAGACTTAATTATTTTGACTAAAAACACCATGGTACATAAAGATGAATGTCATTACTTTACAAAATAATGAAATTTATTAAGCTGTTTTGTCCTTCACTGAGGTCTTCTTCAGAATAAATCCCACATACTTCACACACATTTTATATACACAATAACTAATCACATGACATATCGCACGACTTAATTAATCACAATCAGTAAACGCACTGAATCCAGTACATTTATTTACATCTTCGTAACCTTCTAATGGACCCATATAGACCAGGGCAGAAGTGTGCAGTTAACAACATTTGACACCTTATTTCCCTAAAATCCAGTTCATCCTGTTTGTTACCATTAAAATTTTCAGGTATATTCTCTACTACATAAAATATAAACATTTTAAAACCTATGCACTCCATAGAATGTTTTACTAAAGCATTTGTTACATTTTTGTTTTTACAGCATAGTGATGTATATATACACTGCCCATTAGTTTTTCCTATATAAAATTCATCACACAATGTACACTGAGCACTATAAACTACAAAGGTGGAATTGCAAGTAAAGAAAAAGAACAAGCACCCCATAAGTCCTACTGGTAGATGCACAAAAATGGGCCTATCAGAGATGTACCCACATTTAGAAAATATAAACATTTGTAGTTTTCTTTCTTCCCATTAACTTCAGTGTTTTTTCTTTCTAAAATGTCTTTTAATATTTCTTCCTTTTTTTTATGAATAATGGTTTGTCACCTACAATATTCTACATTTTGTCACTACTTGCCATAATACGCCAGTTATTGTGTATTATACCCCTTATAGTTGAGCTGTCTATGGTAAAAAACAGCATGGAGAAAACTCAATTTACCCTGTCTTTGTTGTCAGTTTTGAAGCTTCATTTATTATTGTCTCAACTATATCACTAGGTTATCCCCTCAAAACAAACCTTTCACGTAACAATTTTAACATTTTGTCATCCTCATCTCCTGTGATGCATTAGATTGTCAGGTTTTAAAATAATATTAAAGGTTATAGCATTATGGTCTGATAATGGACATGAAACTATTGAAACTTTTCTGATAAGTCATAACAGTTTGCTTGAGACAAAAAATTTATCAATATTTGTTTGTGTTCCAGGGTGGCTGCGGTAGTGCAGCGGTTAGCGTTATCACCTCACAGCAAGAGGTTCTCTGGTTCGATTATCAGCTGGGGTGCTTTCTGGGTGAAGTCTGCATGTCCGCTATGCAGTCACATGGATTTCTTCCAGGTGCTCTGGTTTCCTCCCACATTCCAAAGACATGCAGTAGGTGGACTGAACACTCTAAATTGGCTGTAGGTGAGTGTGTGTGTGCATTAGTGAGTGAGTGGTGTGAATGAACTACTGTGGCAGGAATAGCCACCCAGCAGTGTAAACCTTGGCTCGGGATAATTGTCACTGCAGAAGTGACACCCTGACCCCATGTGCAAAATGGGAAAAGGGGTTGAGGATGGATGGATGTATGGATCTACGTTGGTAGTGAGCTTATTAACTCTCAAACCCTGTCCTCTTATCAAATTCTGTTTTAAATAAGTAGGATGCATGCTGTTATAAGTATAGCATTATGTGTGGTGTTTTTAAAACTAGTAATTTTATGTAACTCACTATCCCCCATTCTTCTGTACACTTATACATCTAAAAAACAAATCTTATATTTGTCTTTCTGATGGATAAACCTCAAAAAAGATGTACTGATGCTTATAATCTCAATAAATATTTGTAATTTATCTTCTCCACCTCCCCAAATAAAAATCATTGATAAATTGATGATTTGCCTGGATGTTCTCATATTTCTGGCAAAAATAAAACCATGTGCCTTACTATATGACCGCTCAACATCTGAGTATCCTAAGTATGACTGGCATAACTGGTACAAGTAATGGTAACAGAATGGATAGACAGTACTACAAGTCAGGCTGACATGGGCTGTGTGGAGTGCCCACATGGCAGTCACCTATGTATGAAACATGGAATGATACCATCAGTAATGTGACACAACACATATGTACATCCATAACTGCAATGTTCCAACCATGGCAGTCATTTTAGAAATATGATGGCACCATCACAAATTCATGGCAATAGGAAGTATATTACCACACTCACCATTGCCTATACAAGTCAGATATACACATAAATCAAAATAAAATTATAAGCAATGCTGAAGTTAATCAGCAACATTGAAAACCCATACAGCTAAGCAGGTGAGGCAGGGGTAAACATTTATGACAGTAATTCTCTATATCTATTCCAGTGCCTAGACAGGGCATGCTAGCCTCTTCTGACAGATCAGGCTATTCTCCTATTATTTCGTCAGGTACAGAAAGCAAAAACAAAACAGCATTCTCATGGACATAAATAGCTGCTAATATGCATATAATAAGACCTACATTTGCAAAACCAATAATCAGCTATTCATACATGCTATAGAACTCCCCTTAACCTCTTATTATTGGCACAGAAGATCAGTGTGGCACCTCTTCAGGATGCCGTACTTATGCTGACATTGTTCAGCAGAGCAAGTGATGTCCATGGCATCAGTGATCTCCCTAGCAAGACAGTGCCAGGCATCCACCTTTTACTGAAGGCCCTCATATGACTCCAACAGGAGGTACTCCCATTTCTGCAGATGCAGTAGGTGGTAAAATATATCAGTCTCCCTGCATCATCAAGCAGGACCACTTCTAACATCAGCTCTACCAGAAGCCATAACCACTTGCCACACTGAAACAAGGCAGGAAATGGTAGCTGAACTGCATCAATGCATGTCATGGGCAGCATGGGACAGGTAGCATGGAACTACAAAGTAGCCTAATGCCAATGTACACTAGCATGATCACAACAAATGTGGGGACAGGTGAGTGCTCATCATATAAGGGGTCACAGATGTGTCCACAAATATACTGTGCAGTAGCATGACAATGTATTGCAACTCATGGCTCCATCATGACCATATAGACCGATGACTGAATTGCAGAAGCCCACAGCCATGTGAGACTTGTGGAACTGCCAAGAAATGCGTAGAATGTACCACAGCCTACCATGTGTGCTCACAGACAGGCATGGACACCTTAGTGGACTGTACGGCTACTAATACACTGCAGTATCTATGTTATTCAGAAATATTTCATCAAAATTGCTTCATTGGCACAATTACTGTGCATCATTGTGGTGCTCACTGTGCTATCAATCTTGGTACACTATAGAAAGTGAACTTTGAACAGAGATTATCATAGTGTTCTACACAGTTAAAAAGTATTCTACAGAAGCTGTGGTAAGGGTATCCAGCCCAGTAGCAGGTGGGAAAGCAGAATAGTTATATGTACCTTATTTGGGGAGAACTGCTCAACAGCAAGCTGCAGACAGTGAGACAAATGCAAGGAGTTTGGAATGGAGAATGTGGCCCTACAGAACACAGGTCCGCACAGTAGTGGCCCATCTGATGTACTGCTGAATGTCAGGGATTAACTGTGTACCCACACAGGTTGTCAAAATACAGTAGTATGAGCTGGACTGCTGTTACAGGAGTTCAGATGACTTACACAAAGAAGGGGATGGGTGAGCCAGGCATACCTGGCAAATGATGCAGGCTGTGGAAATATTCTGCACTACACATGCTGGTGTGGTCTGGGGGATACAGGTCCATGCAGACAGATCACAGGGCACGTATAACATTATATTTTTAGTGAAAGCTGTCCCGGCTACATTGCTGTGGAGATGTGACTTGCGATAGTGGTGCACTGCAGACATGCCACATTTTGCAGCCACTTCTGTCATGGGGTGACGAAATGGTACTGATGATGAGAGACACATCTGTATCCTAGCACTGACCATAGGTGTATGTCCTCAACAGGAATGTAAATGGCAAAGAAACAGCATCAGCAGCTGAAAAATTCTCCCTGGCATGGACAGAAGTGTTAATATGGCTCTATATGTGCATAGAAGGTGCATTCCAAGCACAGAGACGGACAACAGAACCTTTCTGGAGCATATGTGGCAAGACACCATTACAAATGTGAATGTTGATACCCACAGACGGGCACAACAGGTTTGCTATAGGGTCACCAACATGATACTGCAGAGATACATTTTAAATGCTTCCTAATACACTGAACACCACATGAGAGTTAATGGACAGGAAACCTTTCTAGTTGATGTACTTCTGTCCAAATGGTCCATGTGGGCTCTTGATGGTGAAGTAGGTGCAGTCAATGGCCAGCCCCTAGAACCACATGGAAATGCACTATGTCACAGAATGTTTACACGCTGGTGTCTCTCTCCTCTATGGTCCATGGGAACCATGTATGTTCCACCCCATGCTGCAGCATGGCGTCAAGGAGCCAGTGTAGTATGTCTAAGGCAGATGCTTGTGACATACCCATCATGTCACCTGATAGCTGTTGGAAAGACCCTATAGCAAAGATGGTAAATTATACATATACCTTATATTCTATAACAATGAATATCCCATGTGTCCTGTGGGATTTCATGTAAGGATGACTCATGTCTACAAGCTTTCATATGGTGTCTCTATCCACATGACAGCATTCAACTATGTCTATGGTGATGGTAAAGTAGACTCTGTTGAATCCATTTCTGATGCTGAGCATGATGACACACACCATCACAGACAATGGCTGTAAGAACAGTCTCTAATATATTCTGTCCATCTGATAAGGATGCTAATCCTAGCTTCTTAATGTGATATCTCTTTCTGTTTACCATGAAATGATGGTAAACAAACTCACTGTCTGTAGTTTCCAGTCATATAACTTTTATACATTTTGGAATGGCATTGCCCCATTGTTTGCTTTCATTTACATTTGGTCTCATTTCTAAAATGCCACTAATTTGCGTGTCATTATGCAGTCATTTGCATATGCTTCTGACTATGCTCTTTTTCCAGGTAGCACCATCCCACTACCTATGTTTCTGCATAGGCCCCATGCTACCACTCACCACACTACTTCATGTAGTTAAAGATCTCAGCCTTCCATCTCCAAAATGTAGAACACTGCCTCTCTTAATGTGGAATAAATTGACAACACAAGAGAGAAAGTTACTAGTTATGCAGTCCAGGAGTCCAGTAAGGAGCCTAGCCCTATGTCCCAATTACCACAGAGCAGTGTCTGTTAAGTAACCTGCTCAGAATCACACAGCAGACAAATGGAGACTGGGGGAGTCAAACCCTGGACTACAGGAAGCAGCCTGTTAACAGCTCATATCCTTAATCCTCAGCATTAACTGCCAAATACCAATGTTAAAGTATGCTACTTTATACTTACAAAATGTTCTTTTGATGAATTAATATGCTTCATTACTATATAACATAGACCCATCCATCAATCCTCAACCCTTTTTCCCATTTTGCACATGGGGTCGGGATGTCACTTCAACAATGAGAATCATCTCGGGCCAAGGTTTACATCACGAAGTGGCTGGCCCTGCTGTGGATATACCATGGATATTAGTTAAAAAATAATAAATGTGCAATTGACCCTGTCAGTATGGAATACTGTAGAACACTGACTTTTTAAATCTCAAAATGAAGAACATTCCTTATAAGGAGGCACAAGTGAGATATGCAGTGCAATGTGCTGTTACTGACCCCCAGCCTAACATAGGCTGATGATTTGGATAGTTTCTTTTATGTGATGGAATTAGTGTTTGCAGTATTAAGGCATTCACATGATGTAATGAGGTATTTCAAAGAGGTTGTGAGGGAAAAGCAGCTACCTTAAATTCAAAATCTAAAATTCTTTTCCTGTCATGGACTTATTTCAACATATTTTGCTTTTATGACTGTTGTTTAGCTTTCCTATTTTCTTTTTGGGGTGAAGGGCTGGCTTGTGAGCAGAATTGTTTTAATTTAATACAGTTACTATAAATATATGTGTGATGGAAAGTAATGAACATATTCATGAATGTGTTTTTCTTTATTTGAATGTTCATTTTGTTTTTCTTTGCTGACAACTCTGTTCTGGGGCACAGAGGACTGGACTCCTGACTGCAGCCATAACAGCCGGGGTTAGACTAACAAGTCTGGGCATGTAAAAAGCTAGGTGAGAGAGAACTGAGCTAGTGGTCAACATCAGCTCATACACCACAGGAAACAGACGAAAATCAGGTGTTGGTACATGAGTGACACCTACTCTATGGCAATCCCTGGCTTCTGCACAAATGAAGACACGACTCTGGCCTACCAAATGGTATATGCAGGTATTACAGCAGAAGTGAGTGTATGGAAAGATGCACCTGTCTGTCCTGGCAATGCAGGCCTGCAGTAGTAATGTTCTATATAACCACTGGGGCTGGTACAGAATGACAGGAAAAAAGTAAAAAGCCACCCACAGATGCTGGCTTATTGGGGGTCCCAACTCTCACCATTTTAGGTTAGATTAAAAAAAAGGCAAGGGCTTCATAAGGTATGTCTCCCTGGTAAAAGACCGGCAAGACTGGGTCTGTAAAATGGTCAACCCAAAGGAAGGAAGGAAAGGAAAGAGTTAACACAGAATGGTTGAACCTGATGATCAAAAACGTAGGGAGGAAAACACTCTATAAAGTTAAAAAACAGAAATGCGGCATAATTAGCATAAATGCAACTAATTTAAACAATAAAAATGAAAAGGTCCAATTTGGCGACATATTTCAAGATATTAGTGGATGGAATCCCTTTACAAACAATGCATCCTGATAAATGACCAATGATAAAACTATGCTCTTGCACAAAGTCTGATCATTCTTTTGTTAACAAAATGGGGTACAACAAAGACAATGTATACTGAGACTGCAGGTAGAATAGTGCTATTGCTTTATGCCAGTAAACACTTCAAGTTTATACTTTGTCTGTTTACACCCCCTGTAAAGGTTATACTGACGTTCTTGACTCTTTGTGTAAAGGGGTCAGATTAAATAACAAATAAAATTGTATATGATAAATGGAACACAATACTAAACCTGACAATGGAAATAGCGTTTCAGAATACATCAGCATATAACCAAAAACATTCTGCATATTAGAAAAATATATGCAGAAAAGTCTAAAAGACAGTAGATGCAGAACTTTAAAACAGTTTTATTGGGGTAAATGCTCAGAAAACAATTGAAATGACTGCTCACTTGACATCCAGTAAATTAATAAAACAATGCCTTGGTTATTTCCATCATAACATTCAGTGTCATATAGCCTCTCCTGTAAACAGTTTGCTTTTATCACAAGCCAAAGTTATAGCCCCTGCAAGGCCTTTTCTGCAGCTTCAGAAACAACAAAAAATATCTGAGTTGGTCTGAGCACATCCACAAAAAGTCCTGATTGCTTTGCTGAACTCCACAAACTTGGATCTTCTAGTAAAGCCTCTGCTTTACGACCCCCCCCCCGCCAATCCATCCACCCAAACAGACCCTCCAACCAAGAATTCACTTTCTGGTTTGCTGCTTCTGGACTACTTTTTATACATCATGGAACTGGTAAATCATTCCAATTAGCTAGCTAAGACATTCTATTACCTTTCTACCTTAGTGTAGGAATTTTCAACATGCAAGGCACAATTAAAGGTATGATATCCATACCGATACACAAGCTATTATAGCAGCAGTTAAAAAAGTAATGATCCAAAATCCATTCCTGGATACACAAAAGGAAAGTAATATAAATAAGACAGATTGTAATCATTATAATATGAACATTAAAGAATTTTCTAGGAATAGTTATACTTCAAATGAGATCATTTGGAAGGATAGAGATAAATGTTTTTGGTAGGCTGCAGTCTGATCATACAGCATTTATTAAAAAATCATAATTTGTAATATTTTAATCCTCCTTTTCCATGAACACAGTTTAATGAGCACATTTTTAGACAAATGACATTTGGGGAATTCATAATGCTAAAGCCTTCACTGCACATAATGTCAAATTGGAAGCATTTATAACGTATTCTGAGCACACTAAAGTATGATAAAGTACATTACTATAAAAATAGACACTACTTATTTGAACTACAAAAATCCCAAATGTGTGAAATGCTTCTGCAAGTAAATATGAATATGTGATTTGGACATAACTCAATAATTGAATAAATTAGACCAATTCAGAAAACTTTACACAGTAAAAACAGAGAAATAAAATACTTATTTTTAAGAAAATTGTGATACCAAAAAATGCACACAAATAACCCAATCCAACAAAAAGAACTGTATCTCTAGAACAGCTTATCAAGGCAAAACATCTACTTCAGTAGGAATATTTGCATATTTATAAATGCAGATACTTATATCATTCGGATGGGCAGAAAGATTTAGGGCAGTCTGTATACTGTGCACTAGAGGCATTGCAGAGGATGTCTCAGCAACAAGAAGAAAAAATGCACAATTTATAAACACAAAAAAGCGTTTATTGAGTGCTCCACACTTAATGCTGGGCAGACAGATGTGAACAGCACATTGAGCCATAGCTCAGTATGTGGTTAATTCTGTTTGTGTTGCTCCGAACTATTCAACAGGGACAGGCACTGAGCATCCACACAAAGCCAAGACCAATGGGTGACCCAACAACTTACATACCTCTATGGCACATAGCAAGAACAAACTGCACCCCATTGTACCTACAACACCTTAGGTGCCAGGACGGCACAATAAAAGATTCAGAAAATGCAAAAAGAATTGGCCATATGCCCCTTAAATGCAAGATGACACCATGGGCACTGGGGCAATACACTACAGGAATCAAGTTGCACAGCAGGAGGAAGATGAGCACTCATTACGTGCACAACTCCATAGGTACCAGGGCAATGGAAATGGAGTACATGGGGTGGACAGAATATGTAAAGCACCATTGTTGGTAGGACAAATGCAAAACAAAGGCAAGCTGTGTACTCAGAGGCACAAAAGAGGCCCTAGTGGTTAGGAACACTACATATATAAGCACTGTAGTGTGCTGCATGTACAGTTTGCCCCACTGAGAGCTACGATACAACAGGAATGCACTCAAAGCAGCACAAGTGTAATTTTTGTTCCTGGAAGGGATGTAAACACAGCTGTCAAGAAATACTCTTAGAGTGGGAAAAGGCATATAACATCCATTCATTATGTGACCACCTTCATGGAACTGCTAGATTAATGCTGAATGAAGGGCCGGCAACTGACAGACACCTGCAGCTGTAGAAAGAAGCATGGCAATGAACACAACTGAACGTAACCCATGTGTCAGCGTGCAAAGTTCATTATCCTTCAGTGGGGATGCCACAGACGAATAATGACAAACAGCATTACTGTACTCACCCACTGAGTAGAAGAGGACAGGTTGATAGAGAATGTGATGGTCAGCAGTCATAAAAAATAAATAAATATGGTAAAATAAATTAATACTTTGGTTAAGTGGCAAATCATAATTCAAGGAATGCTTTAAAAATAAGCAAAGGTAACAAGGCTATAATTACATCCAATATGCAAGGAGTTGTCTAAAACTCAGCACTTCACTCACTTTTCACACTAACTTATTAAAATGCATATTCTGCAGTTTATTACGGCCCATATTCCAAGTAATACTAGAGCTTTAAGAAAAACATAGATAAGACTGAAGTGTGTGTTAGCAGGAAGTCCTCAAGTAATCTCTTGCAATCCAGTAACAGGTTAGAGGGAAAAAGCAATGCCATAAAGTCCCTGATCATTTGTACTTATATTAAAATGTAAGTTTGTATTTATACATAAACAATTGGAATGCTTCTTTCCAATTCTAAATCAGAACCCTAACATATGCTGCAGTAGGTTTTTGAGTAATTTTATGACTTTATAACTAATAGTAAAATTACAAATAACAGAAAACTACCTCAGAAAATGAATAAAAAGAATAACAAAGCTTGTCTTATACAACTTTATGGTGTAAAGGCCTGACTATAACACAGATGTCACAGGTCTGAGTAGTAGCTCAAGAAATGGAAGGGCCAGGTTGTGGAGGCAAAGGAAGAAAGGGGTGTATCCCAAGGGGTGTGTGTGTGTGGGGGGGGGGGTCAGTGGACACTGCACTGATGTCATCACCAGGGAAGGGTTTAGGGCTTAACAAATATACCTGCCTGTTCAAATTACTGATAGCTTCACTGTGTACACAGTAGCAGGCTAGGAGGGAATTCACAGAAGTATTGGAATTTGTGAGCCATGCAGGAGAGGATAAATTGGTGATATCAGTACCTGTCATTCAGGATGAAGTGTGTGTGTGTGTGTGTGTGTGTGTGTGTGTGTGTGTGTGTGGGCGGGGGGGTTATACTGGCTTCTCAGTGTGCAATTAGGCTACTGTAAGGCTGATAATCCTTGGACAGCTGATATGAAGCACCCCCATGGCTGCTTGGATGATGGCCCTGTCCAGACAGCTCTTGCCCTGAGACTGGGTGAAATTTCCATGTAGGTAAATTAATGGGCTTAGTTCAAGAGTGTGTGTGTGTGTGTGTGTGTGTGTGTGTGTGTGTGTGTGTGTGTGTGTGTGTGTGTGTGTATCTATATTACATGAACGAAGTTTTATAACTTTGAATACCATATGATCGACACCATATGGTTGAAGTTATAAAACTTCGAATAGTTAAAAAAAAAATAAAAGAAAAGAATAAACCCTAAACTAAGGGTTGTAGGCAGGGGGGCAAGCCCCCCTGCACCCCCCTGCTCTTTAAATATATCAACTCCGAGACTGCACTATAATGCGGCAAAGGTAAGACTTTCTTTACTGCACTGTAGTACCATCTCTGAGTTGGTATATTTAAACAGTGGGGGGTGCTGCCCCTCACGTGAGGGGTGGAGGGGGGCTTGCCACCCTGCTTTAACCCGTTAGGTTACTTTTTTTTTTCAACTATTCGAAGTTTTATAACTTTGACCATATGGTGTCGATTATATGGCATTCGAAGTTATAAAACTTTGTTCATATAATATAGACCCTGTGTGTGTGTGTGTGTGTGTGTGTGTGTGTGTGTGTGTGTGTGTGTGTGTGTGTGTGTGTGTGTGTGTCTGGGGGGGTGCTTGATGGTTAGCATGCATGTGAGCAAAAAGTAGTTAGAAGAAAAGCACTATGGAGAAAATAGCTGGTCTTAATTTATTATTATTTTAGTTCTTAGTTATTTTGACTTAAATTATTTTACTTCTGTTGTTATAACTAAAGTTCTGTCTTCATTCACTTTGATAACTGTATTTCTGTTTGGCTGTGAAAATTTTTAATATCAGGTTAAATGCATCAGAGTTACTACCAAATAAAATAATAAAGAACCAACAGTTCAAAACACAAACTTTTATTTTAAAGGAAATTAAGGAAGCCTTTTAGAAAATTAAAGAAATACTGTGTGTGACAGTAAATAATTTACATTCTAGAACATGGAAGGCACTCATTTCTCAACATGTAAGTAGGAAAGGGAATTTAAAAAAGTTGGCATGAGGATGTACAAGTTCCAGAAACTCACTGACTTTATAGAAATTTAAATTAGTTACATGAACCTATGAACCTATGAACATAAAAATGAATAAAGCTTAAAATATACTATCTAAATGAATTTTATACTGCATGTCTATATGTGGAAAAATACTTTTGCAAGATTTATTTCAACTGAAGGTCTTTCCATTAATTCCTTCAGAAGTCGAATCTTGCACACTAAACTGACTTATAATGACAGGACTGGTCAGTCTAGTTGGGTATGAATCAATGAATGGTTTGGTTTGTTTCAGGAAGTAAAGCACTTTGTAGAACCCTTTGAATTATGTATAAACCTTTTTAATATACATTGTTGCTTAAGAGGCTTTTAATAAAACTGCTCGCTGTCTAGAATTTGGCACCTTGTCTGAAAGCGTTAATTGTGAGTCTGTTTTTTTTTTCTTTTTTTCTACAGCTGTGATCAGCTGCATAGCTCTTTGGCAATCTGAATAAAAATGACTTGCTTTTCTCACCTATGTATGACCACAAATGTATTATTAAGATAAAAGAAAAAGCATGTATTTTAAACCAGCATTTGTACTGCCATGTTTATTTATTGACATTTGATTATTGCTTGAACTGATTACTGATATTTTAATGTAAGGTTATAATGTCTGATATATAGAACAAGTGCCACTTTGCAAAGTTGTTAAAATGAACTTCCACAAATGACAGGACAATTTGCTCACATGTTAAACTACTGTGAGACAACATTAATGAAATACTGCAAAACATCACTAATTTTATGGTTCAGCCCAGTATGTGGAATATAATATTTAAAAACGGTTTCCCAGTTATTCTAAAGAGCATAAGACTATGTTAACAACATACAACGTGATTAAAATACTGTTACAATACTTGAATCAGAAGTTAACAGTTTATGAAGTAAAACAAGGCTGGAAGATTTTTTTTTTTCTGCAGGGTATATAGAAAAGAACAAAGGTATGCATAATGAGTTAAAATAAAATGTCTTCAAGATAGTATGGGGGTTGGGGTACTATTTTTTGTTGTGTAAGCTTATGGTAGTCAGATGTGTAGGCTTATATATAAGCTTACTATTATTATGGAACAAATTACACATTTCAGTCAAAACTGACTTCACCAGTTAATATGTAGAATTATATTTGGGGAGTCTGTTCTAGAGCTGCGATATCTTTAGTGTGACACACGTGTCCCTCCAAACAATTCTGTTGATTTTGCAGAACAGGTTTAGATCCCTAGACTGAGTATTTCTGATGCCATTTAACTTGCTAATGTGCAGTAAATCCATCAGTATTGGGTTAGAGAATGCCTTGTTTGCCAGACACAAGTCATCTCTTAGCAGTTTGTAGGATACCATGTATAGTGACGGCTTTGAGTTGGTCCTCGTAGAACTTGTTGTTTAGGCCTTGTATCCTTTTAGTAATGTATCTCTGTGGGCATTCCATTTGTTGCATGTGTCTGGACAGACACTTACCAAAGGGGGGCATTATATTCAATGATTTGCAAAAGGAGAAAATGACGTACATCTAGAAATAATCCCTTTGTCTATAAACTGTGCAATATAGAAAGACTTTCTTATAACAGTGGACACACGATCAAAAGTTAGGTCACTGTCCACAGACGTTCTCAAATCCTGAACATCTGGGCTAACTCTTAGGGGTGTACTGTCAATGTGGTAGTTCTCTGGGGTAGATGACTTCCCAAAGGATACAATAATGCCAGTGTTAAAAAAAAAAAATAATTTCACCTTACTGCCGATTATGGACTCTTGTTGCTGTTCCCACCACAGCCATCACATCCACTTTATTCTTTAAAATGTGTGAACTTTCTGCTGTTGCTTGCCAACCCACATTTAATCTAGACAAAAGTCAGATTCATTGTCTAGATTGTGCATGGGTTAGAAGAGAAAGCCTGTAAGCCTGCTGGATTGCCAAATGGCTCACAGATTGGACACAGATAACCAAAACAGGGAAAGTTACCTCTACAAAGAAACTAGTCATCAGTGGAGTTTCAGAGGGTTCTGTGCTTGGACCTCTACTGTTTGGCATCTACTTTTCTCAAGTAAAAGCCAATACCAAAGGACTCTGAATAAGTTTGCAAATGACTTAGCCATCCTGCAGGAGGGTTTGTCCCAAGTAAATAACTGGTGTCAAAATCATGGTATGGTATGCCAAAAAATGCATTATTGTATCCTTTGGGAAGTCATCTATACCACGGAATTAATACATTGATAATACGCTCCTAACAGTTGACCTAGTTGTTCAAGATTTAGGAATTTATGAGGACAATGGCCTACCTTTTGACCAACATTGTCTTATTTTGTAAGAAAGTCCTTCTATACTGCACAACTTATTAACAAAGAGATTGTGTCCAGGCCAGTCATTGAATATAATACCCCCCTTTAGCATGAATCTGTCCAGATACATGTAACAACTGGAATGCCCACAAAGATACCTTACTTGAAGGATTCAAGGCCTAAACAACATGATCCTACATGTACCCACTCAAAACCCTATCGCTATATTTAATATCCTACAGACTGCTAAGAGGAGACCTGTGCCTGGCATACAAGGCATCCTGCAACCCATTACTGAAGCATTTATTGTACATCAGCAAGTCAAATGGCATCAGAAATACTCTGTCTAGGGATCTAAACCTCTTCTGCAACATCAACAGAACATGTACAGATCTGCAGTTATGGGACTCCACACATATCTGCTGAACTCACAAGACCTAAACGTAGTGAAAGTTTTGAAATATAAGGAAAATAAATCTAAGATGACTTCCCTGCTTAATCTAGCAGAAGCATATCAGCATCAAGCAGGAATGAAAATCAAACCAGAATTAGATAAAAATCAGGCAGCAACTGAATGCGCCAAAAAAAAAAAAAGAAAGAATATAAGGTGAAGGATCAGATGAAAAGACATGATGTGTGGAAAATGCATAAATATAGTTGCAAGTATAGACATCTTCTGGAAGAACCTCATGTTGATCAGGAATGAATGCAGGAATGGTTAAGGAGAGCTGAATTCAAATGAAGAGATGAAAGGTTAATATTGGTGGCTCAAGATAGTGGGCTACATACACGCTGGTTTACAGAGTCCATTGAACATGTAGGAGAAACAGACAAATGTAGGTTTTATAAAACCGAACTATAAACAGTTGCACATCTTGTTGCTGTTTGTGACATACTAATGGCAGAAGGACTGTATACTGACAGGCACAATAATGTGGCGAGACTGTTGCACTGGGGATTGTGCAAACATTATAGCTTTGAAGTGGCTGAAAAGCACTGGAAACATGAGCCCTAAAGCATCACAGAAAATGCTGAAGTCTACATCACATGGGATTGTCCATTGCCAACAATTCAAAAGATAGAAAACTGGATATAGTGGTCCAGGAAAAGAAGACAAAAGTTGCATTGATCACTGAAATCACCACACCCAGTGACTACAGTGTCCTGCGCACAGACAGACATAAAGTTATAAAATATCAGGATCTGCAAGCAGAAATGAGAGCAATGTGGAAGAAAGATACCCAAACAGTTCCAATAGTAGTAGGAGCAATGGGTCTTATAAAAAAAAAAAGAGTCTAAAATCTTATTTAGATACGCTACCAATACATGTAACTCTGTGCGAACTGCAGAAGGAGTCATTACTGGGCACATTGCTGGTGCTGCGAAGAGCACTTTTGGCTGACATCAAAGAGTGAAACAATACTAATTTCATGAACTTTAATCGTACGTTGACTTAGGAACCCCATTCCATTCCCATCATGGTATTAGAAACTCATGGGATTTGGAGAAATTAAAAAAAGGGACAGCTTTGAGATGCTTACATTAAATATGCAAATGTACA
Source organism: Protopterus annectens (assembly GCF_019279795.1). Classification (NCBI taxonomy): domain Eukaryota; kingdom Metazoa; phylum Chordata; order Ceratodontiformes; family Protopteridae; genus Protopterus; species Protopterus annectens. The sequence continues at coordinate 260,021,433 of NC_056733.1, forward strand.
AGCATTTGATATTATCCCACATTCATGGATAAAACATTGCTTAAAAATGTATACGATACACCCTATACTGACTATGTTACAGTGACCATGAAGAAATGGCAGACCACTTTGCAATTAAATCATGATAAAGAGATAAAAGGTTAATATTGGTGGATCAAGATAGTGTGCTAAGTACACACTGGTTTACCAAGTCCATTGAACATGTGGAAGAAACAGACAAATGTAGGTTTTGTAAAACCAAACTGGAAACAGTCACACACCTCGTTGCTGGTTATGACATACTAATGGCAGAAGGACTGTATACTGAAAGGCACAATAATGTGACGAGACTGTTGCACTGAGGATTGTGCAAACATGATGGTTTTGAAGTGGCTGAAAAACACTGGATACATGAGCCACAAAGCATGATAGAAAATGATGAAGTTTACATTACATGGGATCACCCATTACCAGCAAATGAAAAGATAGATGCTAGAAAACCAGATATAGTGGTTCAGGAAAAGAAAACAAAAGTAGCCACACCGATTGACTACAGTGTCCTGCGCACTGAGAGACATAAAGCCGAAACAAGAGCAATGTGGAAGAAAGATACCCAAATAGTTCCATTAGTAGTAGGAGCAATGGGTCTTATAAAGAAGAGTCTAAAATCTTATTTGGATATACTACCAATATATATATCTCCATATGAACTGCAGAAGGAATCATTACTGGGCACATTGCGGGTGCTGTGAAGGGCACTTTTGGCTGACATCAAAGAGTGAAACAAAACTAATTTCATGAACTTTAATCGTACTTTGACTTAGGAATGGGGTCCATTCCTGTCACGGTACTAGAAACCCAAAACATTTGGAGAAATTAAAAAAGGGACATCTTTGCAGATGCTTACATTTCTTTATTACATTAAATATGCAAATGTACAAACATTTGATAGTATCCCACATTCATGGATAAAAGAGTGCTTAAAAATGAATAAGATATACCCTATACTGATTGACTATGTTAAGTAACCATGAAAAAATGGCAGACCACTTTGCAATTAAATCATGACAAAAGACAAATTACTTTCTGAGGGATAAAAATTCAAAGGGGGATATTCCAGGGTGACTCTCTGTCACCGCTGCTATTCTGCCTTGCCCTTAACTGATTAAGCTGTCTACTTAACAGCTTAGGCCATGGCTACAATTTGGCTCCTAGAAAATGACAAAGTCTAAAGACTTCTCATCTTCTCTTTGTCGATGATTTAGAACTGTATAGCTTATCAGATGCAGAACTGAAAGCTGCTGCAAGTTGTCAAAACTTTTTCAGATGATATTAGAATGTCAAACCTGCAACTGGAAAACTGTAGGTTTAGGGTAGGGCTTACCAAACACCTCCTGCTTAGAAATACTTGCATGTAAGCAGCAACTCCTATGAAACCAAAGTGTTGCTTGCACATGCATACAAGCCAACATAAAACATTTATTTTCCAACTTGTAAAATGAGAAATAGCGACATCTGGAATTATCAGTGTCATACAAGCCCACCTGTGTGATTCAATGAACTGCATCTAAGTTTCTCCCATGAATTAATTTCTCCAAATGTTTTGAGCTTCTAATACCACGATGGGAATTCTTTAGTCAAGGTACAATTAGAGTTCATGAAATCAGAATTGTTTCAGTCTTTGATGTCAGCTAAAAGTGCTCATCTCAACACTAACAGTATATCCAGAACTGCCTCCTTCTGCAATTCATATGGGGTTATGTGTATTAATTGCATATTTAAGTATGACTGTAATTTTTGTTTTATTAGTCCCATTACTCCTACTTCTATTGGGACTGTCTGGATATCTTTTTTTTCCACATTGCTCGTTTCTGCTTTAAAATCCTAGTATTTTATGACTTTGTATCTCTCTATAAATAAGTCACTATAATCACTGGGTGTAGCAATTTCAATGATCAATGCTAGTTTTGTTCTTCCATGGATTACCAAACTTCATTTTTCTCTATAATGCTTTGTGGTTCATTTCCCAAAGCTTCTCAGCTACTTCTATATTGTGATGCTTGCACAGTCCCCAGTGCATCAGTCTTGCCAGAGTATTGTACCTTTAAGTATACAGACCCTCAAGCATGACTGAATCACACCTAACAATGAGATGTGTAGCTATTTCCAGTTCTATTTTATAGAACCATTTGACTGCTTCTCCCATTTGTTGTGTCAACTTTGTAAACAAATGTGTACATAGTCCATTATCTTGGACAGGCATTATTATTCTTTCATTTTTGTTTTCAGTTCAGATCTCCTTAGCCAATTCTGCACCAAATATCTGTCAGCACAAGAGGTTGTTACACAAGATCTTTGTATTTGCCACTATATTTGTGGACATTCCAAATTTCCTTTCCATTTCATCTGGTCCTTTTCTTTATATTCTTTTTGTTTTTTGGCACTCTCATGTGCTGTCTGATTTTCATCTTGTTCTGGTTTGATTTCCTCTTCCACTTTGTTCCAAAATGATTCTGCTAAGCTGAGCAATGATGTCATCTTAGACTTCTCTTCATGCTTTAGAACTTTCACTATGCTGGGATCTGGTGAGGGCAGCAAGTATGTTTGCAGTCCCATGTCTGCAGAGCTATACATATAGTAAGTTTTGAGGAGGTCCATATGCCTGTTCAGAGTAAGGGGTGTATTATCTTGGTATGTACTGATTTTTATATCATTTGGTGAGCATGAAGCATTTTTCTTGATTTCTTGTTTGACTTTCACACTTATGAACCTAAGAAACTATGAAAGTGTTCAATGCCTTTTGTGGCCAGTCAGTCATACCAAGTTTCCTATGTTTAACTAGCTTAAATAATTAATCATTATCCTGGAAAATAAAGGAACTCCTTGGTTGTAAGAAAAAAGTCACTGCACATTACCAATTTGAAACATTCTTTGACTGCGTACACACTAGACAGCAATGTGATAACCCTCCCAAAAATTCAATCACTGACCAGAGGCTGCAGTTTTTTGATCTTATTAAAACCCAACTTGGTAAAACATAGAGCTGGAAACCTAAAATGTGTACCAATTTGTCTGTATCGCTAACATACTGATTTGAAAAAGAGGTTCCTGGGCTCTAGGTGGCCATAATCTGAAACAATCGACTATACAGCTTACTGGTGGGCATATGTAGCCTGGAGCACATACTTTGGCCTTCATAAAGGATGCTAGAATTAAACATTGATGGTAATATTTAATAGGGTGAAAAGATTCACAGTCTACTTACAGCTGTACAGTAATTCCTGTCTGCATGGTGCATTGACCATTCAAATATTCAAATAATTGAATATAAGGATCTTTTATTTCAAAGATGACCTACTACTTTGCTAAAGTATTATGTGAACATATGATTCACAAAGAACAATCTAACATATGAGACCCTAAACAGAAGTATTCCCTCTGGAAATCAAACTGAGAAAATGCCAGTTTACTAAGTGTCTGAGGTGGAGTGATCACCCACATAGCTAGTGCCCCACGTTCAAATAACATCTTTGTTTTTGAAAGATGGTTTGGTGAAGTAGCTTAGCACTGAAGCTCAGCATCCTACAGCAGAGCTTTGACGAAACTGCTTTCCAGGCCTCACACTAATGGGACATGAATGGGCATGCTAGCAGCATAAGGAACTTATGGAAATGTGTGTACCATCATATAGGTGCATGAGTCACTACCTTCCAACAAACTGTGCATGTACATGCAGTGAACATCCGTGAAGTGATAGGGTGCACTGCACATGACTCAAGAGTCTCAGACATACAGTGATTCTTACACTGCCATTTTGTTTTGATGTTTATCATTGGAGGAGTCTGCTGTTGCTAATGCCCCCACAGACAGCACCTGCCCTGTCTGCATAGGAGCTCAAAATTATGCTCTATCTTCAGGGAATGTCTGTTAAAATTATATGTATGCCCCTTCAGGGAGGTGTATGCTTGGGATGATCTGTGAGCTCTACTGGTATCGTACATATCGAAGAACATTACAAGCACCGGTACAATGACCTGCATCAGCTCAGCCCTAGGGATCTGCAGATGTGGGAAAAAGAAGTTACACAATGACACCCCAAATTGTATAGTAATTATTTACCAAGTCTGCTGAGTATAGTACTACATTAAATAGACAGTTTTGCTGTGTATAACAGATATCCTCATGATTGTCTGTTTTTAATTAATCTGACAGATCTCATGACATTCCAAATTGTCTGATGTGGGTGATTGTGACTATGTTATATATGCTGTAGGTGGAAGATGTTAAGTTGTATCACTGTGCTTTTTGTGGGTTTGGGCACAGAGCTGTCACCCTGGGGTACAGTGGGTACTATGTTATCTTTCTGCATAACTGCATATAAGTGTGGTTAGTGTAGCTGTGACTGCTTCTGTGCACCTTACAGCAATTGTGTAGCTGCCTATGCTCATTTGTAAATAACTGGGGTATTGCAGATAAATTGCTCTACAATGTGGAAACGTGTCAGTTTGTTGCTTTCTTGCATAGGCACATGCCTGTGTAGTTCTGTGTGTGGCCTGTAAGAATCAGGTGTCTGCATGCTTGCACTTGTGTTCAGAGCTATACTGCTGCACTGACATTTGCATTTCATTAGATACATGTGTAATTGCCTGCCTATCCCTTTTGCCTATCTGCATGTTCAAAGTATAAACAGAATGCTGTTTGTTACCTAAACAGGCAGGAGAAACTACAGAACAGTGGGGTTTGGGGCACCTATGTCCACTCTTGGCTTATGTCTGTTATATGACCTCTGGATATTCCTTACTTAAATCAGGGTTTCCAATTTTGTCTTTCTTCTGCAAGTCACCATAGTCCATCGGAGCCACAGCAGCATCTGCTACAGCATTTTGCATCCCTGGTTGAGGTTCTCTCAGGTAGGCATGGTGAAAGCACCTTGTATGAATTCCAGCACATCCTAGAAGGTTCATCCACCCTAATCACCAGACCTGGCTGTCTGAGCTGCAGTGAGTAGTGGAGGCTGTGGTTGATCTGATAACGACCCACTAGGTCATCACACAGCAAACCCTTCTGCAAGAGAGTAGCAAAATTGCTGAACTGGCTGGACAATGCCACCAGAAGGGGGTGGCCCTTGCCACTAGCCATTCAAACACAGGACAACCACCTACTGCATCTCAATAATATCCCGCTGATCCAGTTAGCAGCTGGCAGGCTGCATGTACTCTAGCCTATCTCTAGTCCTTTACCTGTGCATGTGTCATCCATGTCTTCACCTCCCCCACATGTCCACACCCATTCCTGTTTGTCTGTGGTCTTTGGTGCAAGTGTGTATAACAACTTTTGTCTGCACTCCTGCCTTCATCCTTTAACCCAACTCTCTTCCTTCCTTTCTCTATATATAAAATGGAGCCTTTTACCCCCAAAAAAATACTCCATCTTTCTCCCCACCTACTTTACCTTACACTGTTCCTGCTGTGTGTTTCTCTGGATTATATACCCCATGTTTTGCTTTTTCTCTACCCCTTTTAATGAATCAGTAATGTGTCCCACTTGCTGGGCACCCATTCACTGCTCCCTACCACCTCCTATTCTGTTTTTCCTTTTATGAATACAACACCAGCCAACTAATATGGGTGGCGGATTATATTACCTGCTGTTTTTCATTTACTTTCTCATGAGTTTTGCTCACTGTAGCTCTAAAGTGCAGCTTCACCTCACTTCACAAACTTTTATCTATCTCGCTCTGCATTATAGGTTCATAGGGTCATAGGAGGATACTAGGCTAGCAGCCCCAGAGCCCTTACAAGCCTAGCCATGTTAATCCCGAGTTGCCTCAATTGTCTTTGGTTAGATGGACATAATTCGCAAAGTGAGTCTATGATAAACACCAATTACCGCTGTCCATGAGGGACATGGGTGCCAACCCTGGGGTGAACTTGCGGTCTCTCAACCGTTTGTCCAGGTTGTGCTTGAATAGGGTCAGTCAGGAGCTCTGCTTCATGTGAATTGGAAGTTTACTCCAGAGTGGCAGCAATCTCTGGGAGATATATCTGTCTCTCCAGTATGTTCTGTTGAGGTCACAGGCTGGGTCAAGATCCCTAGAGTGAGTGACTCTTGTGCCATTTGACTTGCAGATGAGCAGCATGTCCATCAGGGCAGAGTCAGACACTGCCCTGTAGGCCAGGCAGTAGTCATCTCTCAGCAGCCTGTATGATACAGAGTACAGTGACAGGGCTTTCAGTCTATCAACGTAAGTCATAGTTTGGAGGCCCTGTATTTTCTTGGTGAGAAACCTCTGTGGTCTCTCCAACTGCTGCAGGTGTCTGGTGAGGTACATGCAGAAGGGAGCACTGTAATCTATTAATGGTCTGGTGAGGGTCAAGTACAGTGGAGTTATAACATCCTTAGACCTGGATGTGATGCCCTTACTTATGAGATGCACAATGTAGAAGGCTTTCCTTACCACTGTGGAAACTTGGTGGTCGAAGTTCAGATTGCCATCTAACTGTATTCCCAGATTTTGCACCACTGGGTTTGAATTGAGGGGGAGCTGTCAATATTGTAATTAGCAGGGAATTCTGCTTTGCCAAAGGGAATAATAACGCACTTTTTTGATTAATTTTAGGCCATGGCTTTGGCACAGTCATTTGACTGTGTTAGTCCCTCCTACAATATGTTAACATTGTTGGGGGACTCAATGATTGCACACAATTTGCAATCATCAGCAAACTTGGTATGCCAAAGAGCATGTACTTTAGATGGGACTTCCGAGAAATAGATTCCAAACAGTAAAAGGCCCAGCACACATCCTTGTGGTATGCCACTGGTGATGGGTCTTACTGGTAGAGGTGGAGTCACCAACTTTGACAGTATGTGTTCTGTCAGTGAGCCAATTGGCTATGTATCTAGTGATGTAAGGGTTAATCCCCAGCTGGGAGAGTTTCTCAATGATACCTGAGTGGGGGATTGTGTCAAAAGCCTTGACTAGGTCAGAATAGGCAGCATTCACTGTCTTACCTTCATCCAGAGCTTTGGTGACTTTCTTGAAGATGTCTACTAGGTTTCATAAGCATGGTCTACCCTTAACGAAGCCAAACAGGATTGGGTCTATTGTTTGAAGGTCGCTTATGTCCTTGTTGATAACTTTCAAGAGGATTCTTTCCATGGCCTTGCAGAAGAGGCTGGTTAGACTTATGGGTCTATAGATCGCAGGGTCAGTTAATGGCCGCCCTATGTGCAAGGGAATTACTGTTGCTGTTCTCCACTCTGCTGGAACAAAGCCAGTTGTTGGGCTATGGATAAAGAGAATGCCAAGTGGGTCCACTAGGTCCTGTTTTAGATTGCTTAATAAGCAACCTAGGATGTTATCTGATGACATTGAGGCCGTGTTCTTGGCCTTGGAGAGTACAGATATGACCTGAACTCTAGAGATGCTAGGCAGAGGACTGGTGTCAGGTATGCTTTGAGGTATGGCTGATGGGGACAAGGGGGTGAAGTCTGCACCAAATCTGTCAGATAGCAGGCTGGCAATTTCCTCCAGTATAGTACGAGTGGAACCATCTACTACCAGTTTGGCACACAGCTGGGCATACACTTTTAGATTTCAGATGTAGTTAAAGAATATCTTATGATTATCCTTAGCTAGGGATGCTATTTTACCTTCATAATTAGCTTTAGAGGACTTCAAAAGACTTCTGATTTGCTTGTTCAAGCTGTGGAGGGAATTCTTCCTCTGCTGAGTCAGTTCCCTCTTGTTATTAGACATCAGTTTATTCCTTTTATTATATAATCTGTTTATACTTCAAGTCCACCAGGGTGGCTTGTTTTTTCGGGAGGACCTGGTTTTAATCCGGTCAGGCACAGCCAAGACTATACAGTTGCTTAAGTGTTTATATAGGGCATTTTTGTACACCTCTGCATAGGAGTCATTGTTGTCTGTGATTGTGGGGGATATAAAACTTTTTACATCATCGCTAAGTAGACTGTAGTTTGCTTTGGAAAAGTTTTTTAGTTTTCTTGCTCCTGTTGTGGTGACATATTCAACAGTTACGTTGAAGGAGACTGATTTATGGTCCGATCTAACCAGGGAGGGCATCACACAGGGGGGAGTGCAGTGACTTCCGATGTTGGTGAGTACTATGTCTAGAATATCTGAGCTCCTTGTTGGGGTGCAAATATCTGTTCCAGAGAATTTATATTGCAAAGTCCAGGAACCTCTGGGTGAGCATGTTTGTGCTCATGTATGTCACCCAGTCGATGGAAGGACAGTTGAAATCTCCCATGACCAAGGTGTTGGGCTGTATGATGAGGGACTCTAGTAAGTCCAGGTAGGTGGTATGCTTTTCTTGGTTCATGGTGGGGGACCTACAGCTATCAATGATGTGGTAGGGTATTTTGCCTATAGTTAATTGGACATGGAGAAGTTCAAGAGAGTCGTACTGTTTGACCAGTCTTGAGGTGTACTTGGCTTTAATGACGATGGATAAACCTCCACCTTTGGTTCTTTCATGCTCATTTTGAGGTCTGAACATGTGGAAGGCATTGTAGCTTTGTACAGTCGGGGTGCTCTCCGTGGCCTTGAACCATGAGTCAGTGACCACACAAACGTCAGCATCTTCCAAGGTGAGGACTGCTTCCAGTGAGTGCAATTTCATGTTTAGACTCCTAGCAACAACCAGCAGAAACTTGTGTTTATCTGGAGTGGATTTTGTTGCGTTGAGAATTTTAATGTTTTGACATTGCATAAAAAATGCGCTATGGTGAGGCAAGTGCCTTTGCCAGTATCTGAAAGCCTAGAGGAGACAGGTGCAGACTATCTCTGGCCAAGCAGTGTGGCCTATCAACCATGTCTTCCCAGACTGACATATATTGGATCCCCCTAGAATGACACCACAAGCTAAGCCAATTGTTGAAGTCAATCATTTTTTGTTTATATTGTGGCATTATCCTGGGTGAAAGTAGAATGATGCTTAGGGCTAGAGGCATACCTGCCTGGGACACATAATCTGAGAGTTCAGTCATGTCTCTCTTAATATAGTCCAGGGAGGTACATCTCAAGTCATTCACCTCAACATGGACTACGACAGAGTCATAATGGTACTTATTTTTGAGTGACTTGACTGCACGTGTGATTTGATGAATCCTGGCACATGGCAGACAGCTGACCATGACCATCTCCTTGTCCAGCCTGGTGAGGGAGACATCTGTGTGTCTCACTATACAGTCACCTATGGCCAAGACATTAGGTTTTGAGGTGTTTTGCCTTAGTCTCAGCAAATAAGCCCCTCTGGTGTATGTGTTATTATATGCAGTGGTTTCTATTTGCATAGGAATGTGGGCAAGTGGTTTACGTTTGGGAGGTCTCCGATCTTTTGGTAGGCTTCTAGTGAGTACCTCTGCATATGTGGGTTTATGTGTCATGAACTCACTTTGTGTGAGAGGTGAAGGGTGTGTACTGACAACCTGTTTGATGTCCAGAGAACTGATTTGGTTTCCTCAGCTACATCCCTGACATGTAGCAGTTTCACTACTCACGCTATTTATGCCCATTTATTTATTCATATCACTTTAGCACTACTATGTTATCTATGTGACATTAACTTTTAACCTTGTTAATGCTCTCTTCTAGGAATCCAGCCCAATGGCACCAAAAAGAATATATTTTTTTATTTGTTACTGTATCTCAATTCATTCACTTTATGGGCATTATCCAGGTGCATAATAAAGGAAGCAGGGATTATACATAACAGCTCCCTTGCAGTTTTATACAAAAGTTAAGCCTAAGACTAGGTCATTCATAATTGTTATATTATTAACATGTTTGACAAGTTAGTACAGAGGATTAAAGCTCTGAGCTGTTAATAGACTAATTCCTTTAACCAAATGATACAAGGTTTAATTCCTTCTACCTCCATTCACCTAATGTGTAACTTTGAACAAGTCACTTAAGCAGACACTGCTCCTGGGTCAACCCTGGAAATGGACAACTGTATTCAGTGACTTTACCTGCTGGTTAAAACTGTATAACATAACAAAAATAATTTGTTAATGATTAACTTTACTGTACGCAAAAAAAAAAAAAAAAAAAAAAAGGCAACATTATGTTCTTACATTCTCAAGTACTACTGGCATGATAGTTTCATGCTGATAATACAAAATGGCATTATACATTAGGGAAAGAATTATATCTTTCATGTGAAACTTGGCAACTGTCACTTTTACAGAATAATCTAAAAAATGATAAAACTGTGAATGAATTTTGGTTCAAATACTGAAAACTGACTAATAAAAGTCTAGGGTCATCATGTTAAATGTGTTAATTTTCAATACTCTTTACCCTAAAAAATATATATGCTACAGCTTGCTGGCCATACCTCTCAAACTCTAAAACCAAGAAATCTGGGACAAAAATAAAAATAATGGAGGACAAAGGCCTATAATTAGGGACCTCATTCCAATATTGGGCCTACAAACTTAGAAAGTAGCTAGAATAATAGTTTATGCATTAGTATGCATTTTCTGATGGCTATGCAGTCTGAGAATCAAATGTCAATCATTGTTTAATAACTTCAATCCTTAATGGTCTTCCAGAATACAACAAATTTCATGAGGAAAAGACCAAAAATATTAGGCAAAAATCTGGACATTCTGGGAAAATCTGGACAGCTGAGAGGTATGCTTGGCCCTCCCTTGAGCACTTTTGGTAAAGATGTTCAAATTCTGCACACAGAGTTGCTCTGCAGAGTTACTATAAAATTAAAAACTCAGAACTGAAAATAGACATGTTTTAATTCATTAGTATAAATCAAACTAGCAATATCCAGGTGCCTCTGCATGAGAAAAAAAATAAACTGATTATATAAGCAAACAAGCAGAGGCAAGGCTCCAGTTCTCCACAAAGTTTAATGGTACCAGATACAAACACAAGCGCTTTCACTGACTGCTTCTTCAGGTATAAATCAAAAGTAAAAAGACACCATTTTTATACTACTAATTAATGTCACATGACCTATTATCTAAAGCACCTCAATAAAAGTTGTACTATCATCCTAAAAACACATAACAATTTTATATACATATATATATATATATATGTATATACATATATATATATATATATATGTATATACATATATATATATATATATATATATATATACATATATAAATATACATACATAGATATATATATATATATATAGATAGATAGATATATACACATATATACATATATATATATAAATAGATATATATATATATATACATATATAGATATATACATATATATATATATATATATATATATATATATATATATATATATATATGTATATATGTTCATGATAAATATGAAATACATATCTATGTATACAAATTCCTATCTATAAATTTAAAAAGCATTAAAATGTATATATATACATATATGTAATAGTTAAACATAACTATCTATGTAAAGGTCGAGTTTTCAGGATGGGTCTCAGAGGAACATGGTCATTGAGACCATGACCTGTGTCTGCCCTTAATCTTACAATCCATTCAACTTCTAACCCTTCCATTCTAGCTTTGATGTCTCCTCCCCTCACATTAACCTTACATCTCCCCAATACCCTAAACTTGAGCAAATGATGTTCATTTGTTTCAATTACATGCTTGGCTAATGCATTATGTATACTTCTTTTTTTCATGTGATATAAATGTTCTCTAATCCTAAACCTTAGCTGTTTATCAGTTTTCCCTACATAGTACTTACATATTTGGCATACAGCTAAATAAACAATATGCATGATTTCACAGGTAGCTCTGGTCCCTAGCTTAAAATTTTCACCTGTGTCTGGGTGTATAAATTATTCATCTTCAGAAATAAACTTACAAAACTGGCAATTTCTACATGGTCTTGTCCCCTCAGTAGTCTGTACCACATTATGATCCCTAGTAGTACATAATCTCCTTCTCAAACATTTTTTATTTTTGAAAGTAAATTGGGGTTGTGCATCCAAATGCTTGCTCACCTGTCTGCCTGTCATTAGGATGTTCCAATGCTTATTAAAGATGTCTGTGTATAGTCTAATGTTTCTGGAGTAGCTCAAATACATCATTATCTTATTAGATGTAAACTGCCTATTTTCCTCATGGATTGAAGTGTCTTTAATATTTTGTGAAAAATAAGGTCTGGCTCTGTTTTTTCTTAACTTGGCTACATAGGTTCATAGGTAGGTACCAGGCTATCTGCCCGAGGGCATTTATAAGCCTAGCCAGAGTGTGTCAGCTTTCGCCGCTCCATTGATTAATGAACTGATCCTATGTCAAGAAGAGCCAATGAAGTGATTCCAGGAGTGTATTTTCTGTTACCCATCCACTCGTCAAGGTTTCTCTTGAAGAGTGTTAGTGAGTGGCTCTACCTGATGTAATCTGGAATTTTGTTCCAAAGCATGGGGAGTCTCTGTGACAGGAATCTATCCCTCCAGCATGTTCTATTTATTGCTGTAGCGAGGTTTAGCTCACTAGAGCGCATGGCTCGCAGTGACTTGGATTTCTTTAGGTGGAGCATGCCCATCATTTCTGAGCTGGACATGGCTTTGTAAGTCAGGCAGAGATTACCTCTGAGTAAGCGATATGCCACTGAGTACAGCCGGAGTTTTTCAGTCGGGCTGCATAGGACATATGTTTGAGACCAGTAATCCTCTTGGTGAGGTACTTTTGTGGTCTTTCCAGCTGTTGGAAGTGTCTTGTGAGGTACATCCCAAATGGGGCATTATACTCTATGATGGGTCTAATGAGTGACGAGTAGAGGGGCACTATAACCTCTTTATTTCTAGATGTGAATCCTTTAGTAATTAGATGGGCCACATAGAAGGATTTCTTAACTACTTTGGCAATATGATTGTCAAAGGAGAGATTACTATCTACCTGGGTCCCCAGATCTCTTATTATCTCTTCTGTATTAAGCGGACTGCCACCTATGTGGTAATTCGTGGGTGTTTTGTTTTTTCCAAACGGGATGACTATGCATTTTTTGGCATTTAGCTTGAGGCCATGACTTTGACACCAGATGTCCGTCTCAGTAAGGCCGTTTTGGAGGATGTCTGTGTCAGTCGGAGAGTCAATTATGACTCCCAGTTTGCAGTCATCAGCGAACTTGGTTAGCCATAGTCCTCCTGTGTTTACCTGTACTTCTGAGAAGTATATGCCGAACAGTAGGGGTCCCAGGACCGAGCCTTGTGGGACACCACTTGTGACTGGTTTAGAGTCGGACCTGGAGCCCACTATTCTTACCGTGTGAGTTCTGTCTGTAAGGCAGTTGCAACCCATCTTGTGACGTAGGGGTTTATGTTCTGGCTGGTGAGTTTTTCTGTAATGCCTGAGTGGGGAATGGTGTCGAAAGCCTTGGCGAGGACAAGGTAGGCTGTGTGAACCACCTTTCCCTCGTCTATGGTCATGGTGACTGTCTTAAAGAAGTCCACCAGGTTTGGTAGACATGATCTGCCCTTAACAAAGCCAAACTGGGTCGGGTCAAGTGTTTGGAGGTTCCCAATGTCTTTGGTAATGAGTTCCATGATGATGTGCTCCACAGCCTTGCAGACCAGGCTAGTCAGGCTTACGGGGCGATAGTTACCAGGGTCAGTTGTGGCCCCTCCTTTGTAGAGAGGAATAACCAGTGCTGTGCACCATTCTACTGGCACGTAGCCTGTGGCGAGGCTGAGGTTGAACAGCGTGTTTAGGTGGGGGGGTTAGTTTGTTCTGTAGTTCGTGCAAGACGCAGCCTGGGACACCATCTGGTCCCACTGATGCTGTGTTTTTGGCTTTTGAAAGGGCTGTTTCACCTGTGTGTCTGTGATTTTTGGGACACTACACTTTTTCGGTATTGTTGTGGGCTTTTTTGGAGGTGAGAGGGGGGTGAAGTTTGCACTGAATCTATCTGCCGGGTTGTTGGCAATATCAGTAGGTTCAGTATATTTTGTGCTATTTTGCAGTAGTTCAGTGCATATCTGCGAGTTGCCACTTAGATTCTTAACATAGCTAAAGAAGGCTTTGTGTTTATCTTTTGAATCCTTGGCTATTCTCCTTTCGAAGTTAGCCTTGGATGATTTCATGAGGGACCACAGTTTCTTACTGATACTGATCAGGGATGTCTTTCCTTTTTGGGATTTGCTTTTTTTCTGAACTAGTTTCCTCCTTCTATTGTATAGCCTGTTTATTGCAGGGGTCCACCAAACTAGTTTCCTTCTCTTAGAGAAGCAAGTCTTGGTTTTGCTAGGGATGGCACAAACATGCATCCTTGTAGGTGCTCATAGAGTGCATTTGTGAAGGTTTCTGCATCTTGGGCAGTGTTATCCTTTAGCGTGGGGGCTGTGAAACTTACCACCTCTGTCTTAAGTATGGTGAAGTTTGCTTTTGAAAAGTGTTTTACTGTGGTTTCCTTAGTTGGGGGTGGTGGTGGGGTGTGGACATCAGAGTGATTAGTTTATGGTCTGATCTAACCAGTGACAAGTTGACCTCCGGTATGGAACACCTGTCGCCCATGTTGGTGATGACCAGGTCCAATATGTTTTCACCTCTGGTAGGGGAGTTTACCAGCTGATCCAGGGCATTTGAGTTGATGAATACCAGGAAGCGATGGGCCTGGGAATTTGTACTCGAGTAGTTTTCCCAGTGAATGGTAGGGTAACTGAAATCACCCAATATCAAGGTGCTTGGTAGGACCTTCATTTTTCCAGTGCCTCCAGAAAGGTGGAGTGGTGGTCCTGGGTCATGGAGGGTGATCTGTAGCAGGCCACAATTTGCATTGAAGATTTGCCTGATGTTAGTTGCACATGGATGATCTCAGGGGTATCATGTTGTGCCACTAACCTGGAGGTGTAGGTATCCTTGATGAATATGGATACACCCTCTCCTTTTGTGTTTCGGTCCGTGTTCTGTGGCCGAAATGTGTGGTATGAGTTGTAGCTCGGTAGTGCTGGGGTGCTCTCTGAAGCGTTGAACCAGGTTTCAGTTACTGCACAGATGTCGACGTTCTCCATACTGAAGAGTGCTTTGAGCACGTGCATTTTGAAATTTAAACTCCTGGCGTTGAGAAGCATAACCCTCAGTTTTTTTTTAATTGTGCTGTTTACGGAGGTGGGTTTGACTTTTGAGCCTTGCCTAAAAAAGGCACTATGGGGGCAGCAAGAGCCTTGACCAGTATTCGAAAGCCTAGGGGTGACAGGTGCAAGCCATCTCTTGCGAAGCAATGCGGCTTGTCGAGCATGTCATCCCAGGCTGACAGACACTGGATTCCCTTTGAATCACACCAGAAGCTTAGCCACTTGTTGAAATTGATCATTTTTTCTTTATACTGAGGTATCATTCTTGGTGTGGGCAGGATGCTACTCAGGGTCAAGGTCATATCAGCCTGGGCTACATGATCAGAGAGCTCTTCCATGTCTCTTTTCATGCAGCCCAGGGAGGTACGTCTCAGGTCTTTCACACCAACATGAACAATGACAGAGTCATATTTGTACTTGTTCTGGAGTGACCTGAGTGCTTGTGTTATGTGGCGGATTCTGGCTCCCGACAGGCAGCTAACAGTAACCTTCTGCTTGTCCAGCCTAGTGCGTGGGACATCAGTGTGCCTGACTATAGAGTCATCTATTACTGTGTTTTAGGTATGTTATTTCACCTTAAGGGCTGTGATTGTGCGGCACACTGATTTTGTGTTTAATGTGTTGTCTGGTTTGTGATGGGAAGTGCAGGTTGTTGGGGTGTCTGCTTTGGAGGTCTCTGATGCTTTTGCAGGTTTTTATTTAGAGCCTCCGAGTACGATTTTGTGTATTTATGTGTATTTTTTGCCAGTGCTGTTTTAGTAGGTCTGCGTGCAGCTGGAGTTGTGGTGCAAGTGTTGACCTTCTCCTCTTGACTGTCTGTTCCAGTCTTGAGTGGAGACAGCTTAGCTTCCAGTTTGGCTGTATAATTGCATCTCTCGCATATGTTAGTGTTCTGTGGTAGGAGGAGAGGGTTGTCTGTGTACATGAGGCAGTTGTAACATTGCCTCAGGATACCTAGATTCACCAGCTGGACTGGAGAGTGCACCTGAAGTTGCCCTTTGGTCATGCCTGAATAGTAGGTTGAGCTGCTTAGTCGATTGGATGGTGAGGGGTGAATAAAGAGCCACATTTCTTTGTATGAGGTGTTTATTGTATCCTCTATCCAAGAGTTCTGTTTCAACTACCTCTTGTTGTCTCTCAAAATCTTTCTCATTGGCATTGAGCCTGGAGGCTCTATAGGCTTGATTTTGTATTACATTTCTAAAAATGTACTTCGGATGCATTCTCTTCCCCCTTAACAAGCTGTTGACATGACATTCTTTCCTATACAACTTTGTGCTTAATTCATTATTAGTACCCTTGCATATGGTAACATCCAAAAAAATTTACTTCAGTATATGACCAATTCACAGTAAATTTGAGAAATTGTGTTGAATTGTTGATGAAATCGACAAATTCCATCAACTATTCTACCGGCCCATTCCATAAGAATAACAGTTCATCTACAAACCTGCGAAAAAAATATAATATAACATTTAAATGTCCCTTTTATTAACCATTCCATTCCCCATTCAGACATCACAGCATTTGCATAGCTATTGGCACATGATGTTCCCATTGCCACTCCATTACATTTCCAATATGTCTTATCTCTGAATAAAAAGACATTGTGTTCTAATACCAACTTTAACAGTGCCTTAATCAATTCTACTTTTGACTTCGTGAAATCCATATCTTTATCCAATTGTCTAGTAATGTTATCAATGCCTAAGTTGTTGGGAACCACTGTGAAAAGTGACACTGCATCAAGTGTGACCAGCAAATACTGTCTGGGTAATTCATCTTTATTAACATATTCATACAAGTCTCTTACGAAATGTTCCGTGTCTCTTAATATATACTCAGGTTTATTTACTAAACTTCATAGATTTTTTTCTAAGAATATGGAAATGGACTCAGTGCACCAGTTCCTACCAGCTACTATTGGTCTCATGGGGAGTTTTACTGGATTTTTATACAGTTTTGGTGACCCCTGTATTATTGGAATTGTAGGGTTCAATATGACAAAATACCTTTGAAGTTCATCATCTATGATACCCATCCTTTTTAACTCTTCTATACTTGTAAAAACCTTCCCTAGCATTCTCTTCACCTGTAAAGGTCTGACAATTCTATAAAAACCTTCATCGTTCAACATATTAATCACTGTATTACCATATTCCACCCTATCCATTATGACAATCTGGCCTCCCTTGTCTGCCGGTCTTATCATAATGGATGGGTTAACTTGTAAACTAAGCATTGCTACAAATTCACTCTTAGTTAAATTAAACATTTTATTCTTCTGAAACTTAGCTTTCTGTGAATAGTAAACCTTATAAGCATCTTCTATATAAAGTTTTTTAAATGCATGTGTTAAAGGACTTTGCTGTGGAATGAACAAACTAGGTTTTTTAAACATGTCTACAGAACTAGTATCACCAACATTCTCATTAAACATAGTTTCTAACATGAGTTTGCATGTAAACATTTTGATGTCAAACACAATTTCAGTAATGTCTGTATCAGCCGTAGGAATAAATGACAACCCCTTATTTAACACGTTAAGCTCATTCTGAGATAAAGCATGTGTAGATAAATTTACAACTAATTTCTTATGTTCATAAATGCTTTCTTTATCGTATAAGGACTCACCGTCCCTTCTTCGTATTTCCTTTTCATTTTCGTCATGCTTCTCCCTGTCTGGTGACCCCTATGCTGTCTGCCTCTGTTTGCTAATCTCTCCCTGGTAGGGAGCGGAAAAGTTAGACTTGGTGGCCCTAAGGCCTGTGTAAAAGTTGAAGGCTCATTTAGGCTAGTATTCGGAGTGGAAATGTCCCCATTTCCCTCCTGGTGTACCTCTGCTATTATAACAATGATTTTCTGTCTTGCTCCTAAAGACTGCACCAACTCAGAAGTGGCATCCACAGCCACACTATTGTAGGCCTGCCCCCTACTTACTTCCTGGTTCACATTGTTCATCTGATTGGTTGCCACAGTCGTGATTCCATTTCCATTGGTCGATTCATCCATCCTCTGGATTGTAGTAAGTGAAGCCTTCTCCGGTGTTCTGAATGAACCCCTAGGGCAAGTGAAGACATTTCCTTGCGAGAAATCCCTCTGGTCTCTCTGTAGTTTCCTCAATTTCATTTGTAGTAATTTTCTAGAATATATAGAGACATTTTCTGTGATATCATTCAAGTTTTAGTTACAAGTTCAGACCCATATCTACTATATAGGTTAGAGTACTTAATCTTGATGTCATTAGTTACTGTTGCTGCCTCTCTGCCGGCAGATGTGATTAGCAGTACCCCATGCTAGTTCTCAGATTCATCTTCTGCCAATCATTGAGTAACATGGCATCACAGTTCATCTGGGCAGGCATTTTAAGTATTCTTAAGCATGCTCTCCTTCAAACACACTTCTAAATGAAATTTCTCATACTGCACCCTTTTCAACTTGAATAAGTCTTTTTCAAGTGCTAGCATGTCGCTTTTATGTGCCAAAAAGTCAACATTTTGCATATCATCAAGGGTGCTGTTAAAACAGTGGATTTACATTCTTGCTCACCTTCAAGATGAAATCATCTGCCGTTAAATCAGTCCGTTTTTAGTAGCGGGGTTGTACGCTAACTCAATGTTATCAACTCCTGTTGCCATAATCCTGGTATTTTTTTATTTATTTTTATTTATTTATTTTACATTTGTTGACCAGGATAGTCCGACTGGATGCATGTCCATTTTCAGCGGAGGCCCGGGGAGAAAACCCCAAGGGTAAGCAGATACAGCATTACATAATACCAGCATTACATATTACAAACAGATTATTTACAGAGATTACATAAGTAAGCAAGTTAAACAAGTTCCACAGGTTAAAGTTAGTCCTGAGCACAAGTCAGGATTAAATTAAATTACACGGTAAACTGGTTAACAGATTTTTACACATTCGAGTTAGCCAGGCTTGATACATTGACATATTGTCAATGTATCAATATCGTTGAACACGGAAGTTCGAAAACGGGAATGTCGAAGTAAAAAAAAAAAACAATCTAGGAATGGGTTTTAACATGGGTCGAGGTATTGTTAGTAAAAAACAAAGGAACTACAATCAGTATAAAACAAACCAGTAATATCCAAGTGCCTCCACACGAGAAAATAAATAAACTGATTATATAAGCAAACAAGCAGAGGCAAGGCTCCAGGTCTACACAAAGTTTAATGGTACCAGATACAGACACAAGAGCTTTCACTGACTGCTTCTTCAGGTGTAAATCAAAAGTAAAAAGACACCATTTTTATATTATTAATGTCACATGACCTAACATCTAAAGCACCTCAATAAAAGTTTTACTACCATCATAAAAAAAACATAAAAATTATATATATATATATATATATATATATATATATATATATATATATAGGTTTACTATCAAAATTTCGAACCGCACTCCATTGACTGTACTATCGTTGAACATGGAAGTTCGAAAATGGGAATGTCGAAGTCAAAAAAAACAATCTAGGAATGGGTTTTAACATGGGTCGAGGTAGGTGTTCAGTATTATTCCGAACTACAAACATCTCCCCTACCTGTACCTAGTACAGTTGATGGAGTGCATTTCGAAATTTTGATAGTAAACCATATATATATATATATATATATATATATATGTATGTATGTATACACACACATATGTTCATGATAAATATGAAATACCTATCTATGTATACAAATTCCTATCTATAAATTTAAAAAGCATTAAAATACATATATACATATATGTAATAATTAAACATAACTATCTATGTAAAGGTCGAGTTTTCAGGATGGGTCTCAAAGGAACATGGTCATTGAGACCATGACCTGTGTCTACCCTTAACCTTACAATCCATTCAGCTTTTAACCCTTCCGTTCTAGTTTTGATGTCTCCTCCCTTCACATTAACCTTGCATCTCCCCAATACCCTACACTAGTGTGGCTGCGGATGCCACTTCTGAGTTGGCGCAGCATTTAGGAGTGAGACGGAAGATCATCGTTACAACGGCAGAGGTACACGAGGAGGAAAATGGTGACATTTCCACTCCGAATACTAGCCTAAATGAGCCTTCAACTTTTACACAGGCCTCAGGACCGCCAAGTCTATCTTTTCTGCTCCCTACCAGGGAGAGATCAACAAGCAGAGGCGGAAGTGGACAGCACAGAGGTCACCAGACAGGGAGAAGCATGACGAGAATGAAAAGGAAATACGAAGAAGGGACGTATCCTTATACGATAAAGAAAGCATTTATGAACATAAGAAATTAGTTGTGAATTTATCTACACATACTTTATCTCAGAATGAGCTTAATGTGTTAAATAAGGGGTTGTCATTTATTCCTACGGCTGATACAGACATTACTGAAATTGTGTTTGACATCAAAATGTTTACACGCAAACTCATGTTAGAAACTATGTTTAGTGAGAATGTTGGTGGTACTAGTTCTGTAGACATGTTTAAAAAACCTAGTTTGTTCATTCCACAGCAAAGTCCTTTACTACATGCATTTGAAAAACTTTGTATAAAAGATGCTTATAAGGTTTACTATTCACAGAAAGCTAGGTTTCAGAAGAATAAAATGTTTAATTTAACTAAGAGTGAATTTGAAGCAATGCTTAGTTTACAAGTTAACCCATCCATTATGATAAGACCGGCAGACAAGGGAGGCCAGATTGTCATAATGGATATGGTGGAATATGGTAATACAGTGATTTAATATGATGAATGATGAAGGTTTTTATAGAATTGTCAGACCTTTACAGGTGAAGAGAATGCTAGGGAAGGTTTTTACAGGTATAGAAGAGTTAAAAAGGATGGGTCTCATAGATGAAGAACTTCAAAGGTATTTTGTCATATTGAACCCTACAATTCCAATAATACAGGGGTCACCAAAACTGCATAAAAATCCAGTAAAACTCCCCATGAGACCAACAGTAGCTGGTAGGAACTGGTGCACTGAGTCCATTTCCATATTCTTAGAAAAAAATCTACGAAGTTTAGTAAATAAATCTGAGTATATATTAAGAGACACGGAACATTTCGTAAGAGACTTGTATGAATATGTTAATAAAGATGAATTACCCAGACAGTATTTGCTGGTCACACTTGATGCAGTGTCACTTTTCACAGTGATTCCCAACAACTTAGGCATTGATAACATTACTAGACAATTGGATAAAGATATGGATTTCACGAAGTCAAAAGTAGAATTGATTAAGGCACTGTTAAAGTTGGTATTAGAACACAATGTCTTTTTATTCATAGATAAGACATATTGGCAATGTAATGGAGTGGCAACGGGAACATCATGCGCCAATAGCTATGCAAATGCTGTGATGTCTGAATGGGGAATGGAATGGTTAATAAAAGGGACATTTAAATGTTATATTATATTTTTTCGCAGGTTTGTAGATGACCTGTTCCAGTTGTGGAATGGGCCAGTAGAATTGTTGTTGGAATTTGTCAATTTCATTAACAATACAACACAATT
Source organism: Protopterus annectens (assembly GCF_019279795.1). Taxonomy (NCBI): domain Eukaryota; kingdom Metazoa; phylum Chordata; order Ceratodontiformes; family Protopteridae; genus Protopterus; species Protopterus annectens. The sequence continues at coordinate 260,042,992 of NC_056733.1, forward strand.
TCTCAAATTTACTGTGAATTGGTCAAATACTGAAGTAAATTTTTTTGGATGTTACCATATGCAAGGGTACTAATAATGAATTAAACACAAAGTTGTATAGGAAAGAATGTCATGTCAACAGTTTGTTAAGTGGGGAGAGTATGCATCTGAAGTACATTTTTAGAAATGTAATACAAAATCAAGCCTATAGAGCCTCCAGGCTCAACGCCAATGAGAAAGATTTTGAGAGACAATTAGAGTAGTTGAAACAGAACTCATGGATAGAGGATACAATAAACAGCTCATACAAAGAAATGTGGCAGATGTAGCCAAGTTAAGAAAAAACAGAGCCAGACCTTATTTTTCACAAAATATTAAAGACACTTCAATCCATGAGGAAAATAGGCTACTATGTAGGGAAAACTGATAGACAGCTAAGGTTTAGGATTAGAGAACATTTATATCACATGAAAAAAAGAAGTATACATAATAATGCATTAGCCAAGCATGTAATTGAAACGAACATCATTTGTTCAAGTTTAGGGTATTGGGGAGATGTAAGGTTAATGTGAGGGGAAAAGACATCAAAACTACAATGGAAGGGTTAGAAGCTGAATGGATTGTAAGGTTACGGGCAGACATGGTCTCAATGACCATGTTCCTTTGAGACCCATCCTGAAAACTCGACCTTTACATAGATAGTTATGTTTAATTGCTACATATATGTATATATGCATTTTAATGCTTTTTAAATTTATAGATAGGGATTTGTATACATAGATATCTATTTCATACATTTCATATTTATCATGAATATATATATATATATATATATATATATATAATTTTTATGTGTTTTTATGGTGGTAGTACAACTTTTATTGAGGTGCTTTTGATGATAGGTCATGTGACATTAATTAATAATATAAAAATGGTGTCTTTTTACTTTTGATTTACACCTGAAGAAGCAGTCAGTGAAAGCACTTGTGTTTGTATCTGGTACAATTAAACTTTGTGGAGAACTGGAGGCTTGCCTCTGCTTGTTTGCTTATATAATCATGTTTTAATTCATGGTAACAACCCTTAGTTTATGCTGTGTTTTACCTACATAAAATGCTAGACAGAGTGAATATACGGAAATATAAACACCACCACTAGTATTCAATTAAAGCTACCTACACATGGTATTACTTTAGGATAATTATGCACAACCACATTTAATCCTTTAAATATAAAGAGGCAGTATACACGTGTATGTGTAAGTGTGCCATCATGTGCATGGTCTCTGCGTCTGACTGAAGAGAACTGAAGAGAAACTGCAGAATTGCTGGGTACCAGTTTCATGTTTGTGATATGTCTTACCAAGATACCTTTATGTGTTTTTAAATAATACTCAATACATTTAAATAATTGTACAGTTCACAACTTCCACTTGAATAAAGCTGACGAAGGGATCAATGAAAAACTCCATGAACCTAAGCTTAACTGAAAACAATCCAGATAAAAAACAGCAGAAGACTGCAAATTTTTTAATTTTAATATACACATAATATGCTAATGCAGTGGATCTCTACCCATACCTGAAGAACAGTGTATGTTATATGTATATGTGCATGCATGTTATACATAAAGCAAAAACTCTCACAGCAAAGGCATATCAGGCCAAAGCTAGAAAAACCCTGGAAAACACAGTATTAATTCTGAATATTGAAGGCATCATTATCCATTAGACACACAAGTGTTTCAGCACACTGACTTTGCCACGCATAATGGCCCACAATTCTTTATAAAAGTAATGAAGCCAATAAGCCAGACTCCACTAGCTGTAGATACAACATGTTTCACCCTTTTTGGGGATTGTCAGTAGAGCAGAGTCTAACTATGCTTTGATACAGATGCCCAGTGCTCATTACTTTATAAAGTTCAAACCAAAAAGCAAAATTTCACAGCAAATATATGACAGTTTGTTGAAGGTGCACTCAATTTTGACTTATTTAAAACAACAAAAAAAATTTGTAACTGCAGAGCAGAATTAAATACACTGGCAAACCAAACTGAAACATTCACAAAAACAATTTTTTTTGATGGGGGGGGTCACATCTATAAATGCATTAACTGCTAGATTACACAACAGTGGCATTGAGGTGAAAGTTCTAAGGTGCAACAAACCAATCAATTAGGTGTGACTTTACGATTTGTTTTCATATTAATGTAATTCTGAACTAGCCACCAGAACAGCTGACTGGCAATGGTTGCTTATTAAATTGCTTTTGTTGTGGAATGTGATCCCTCTTACTTCTTACTATTTGTTCTTCGGTTAATGGATCGTCTTTATTCAGTTTTGTACATTATATTAAAATAGCATGAGCAATAACATCTTGGTAACCACAGAATTACTTCAAGCTGTTTGATTTATTCATTGTAAGAAAGATGACTTATCAGCAATCTTTGAAAAGACAAATGTGGAAGAGAAAGTTAAAATTCCAAAAGATAAGTTAAAATGGCCTACCTGGCACATGAGGATGACAGGATCTCTAAATTCCGTCTGACAGATGGCACACATATCACCAGCCTCACTACACTGTTGACTGGTGGCTCGAGTACCACAGTTCTATTTAAAATTGAGAAAAAATAATAATTGGGTGATTATGAGTCTCCAAACAGTGACTATGGGCTACCAAAATTAATTTCATACAAGTCCTTTAAGGAAACCCCCACCCTTCAATGTAGCTAAACTTATCCCAGTAATAACACTTTGATGTGGTTTAGTGCCCAGAAACTTTCTTTTTTTTTCATTTTTACTTTTAGATGCTCATAAAGCATGGAGGGCACACAGCAGGTTTTCCTGTTCAAATTTCATGTTGCTTCAAAACTGAATTTTTAAATAACCTTTACTAGAACATTTATTCAACAATACAACAAAATACCGGCAACAAATCAGATAAAACAATCAAATCAGTCAACAAGAAAACCACAGAATTATACCATAATTTAGGTAATATAGAAAAAAGTCCAAGTAATAAAAACCATGACAACTTCCAAACTGAAAAATGTTTCTTAAATTTAATTGTAAAACGAAAAGCTTTCATAAACTTGACTACCTTTAAAATGAAATACACTAATATTCTTATGTGAAGTCCACACAGAGGTAATATATTTCACAAAAGATGCAGAGACTCATTAAAGTGTCTCTCTCTGAATCAGACACATCTCCCAGCCAGGTCACCCCAAACTAGCTGTAAATAAGTCTGATAAGAATTCCCAGCTGGACCAAAACTTTGCAGTTTCTTAAAACATGAAGTATCATCTAAATAGATACACAAACTGGTCAGAAACCACACAGGTCTGGACAAAAAGATATACAAGGGGAATTATAAAACATAATGAACTTATTGCCAAAATGATTTGAAGGTATACGGTTATACAGTGTCTGCTTTAAAACAGATCTCCAGTTCTGGTTATAGCCAAAATCTTCAATGCAATGATGCCACAGGGAAGAATGACAGTTCTTTTGCTGACTAGTTAAGTTAAACAGCAACAATGCAGCCTATGAAATGTTTTTTTCTTCTTAAATAAACTTCAGAATGAAAGTGAAATTTATATTTAAGGATCTTACCAGCAATGACAAACTTCAGAGTGCAGATTTTTTTAAACTGCAGAATATAAAATATTTAAGACTAAAATGTATATTAATGGAAAACCTATTTCTATAAAAAAACATAACACTAAAATGTCTGGGAATTTATCAAAATCACAAACTTCTAAGGTTACAAAAAACCCAAAGGAGAAAGAAGGGGTAACAGGTTGTGAAATGAAAGCATTGTGAGCTTGGGCACTTTCAGATACTGGTTTATGAAAGAAACATCCAGAACTGGTCTTCAGGAACTTTCTTTCTTTGGCACAGAAAAGCTTTTCTCACTTGGGAAGGAGGGACTGTTTCTATTACCCCTGACTGTTTCTATTACCCCTGATACAGAATGTGCTGTAGGACAGGAAGGAAAAGAGGTGCTTGGTCTAGTAGATGTGGAATAATTCCATGGAAAGTAGGAATTTCTTCCCACTGCCATTTGTAACCTTGCTGAATTAGCCTCAAAACCCATTTGTCTGAAACAATCTGCTGCCAAAGACAGAAATGGAGATTCGGACTTTCTGAAAGGGATAAGGGACTTCCAGGTTGGGAGAAAGGAGCAAGGTCCCTTATACAGCCATTCTGCCTTATCGGAATGTCCTTTGTTCTGGAGGGTTCCTGCTTTCTTTTTGGAACCTTCCTGCCATTTTTTTCTAATGTCAGTTTACCAACATTTTGCTGATACTGTTTATTTTGTGTCTGTCCAAAATTGGATAGGGACATAGAAGGAGGGCTGAAAAACCTGAAATATTCCGTTATCAGCTTACCTCTGTCATCACATTTTTCAATAACTTCTGCAGCAGAGGGTCCAAAAACTAAATCTCTATCCAAAAAAAGAATTTAAAATCTCATTTTCTACATCTTCTGGGTGGTTCTGAGAACACAACCAGGCAAACCTCCGCAGCTCAGTACCAGTAGCAACAACACTGGATGTACTACAGAGTTATACACACACTTTAAACAGTGAGTAGTGGCCTGAGAAATGGAAGATACTAAACTGCACAAAACATATTTTTTTCTCATAGGAGGGAACTGAGGATAAATATTCCATGTACTTTCACAATTAGTTAGAATAAACTTTAACATATGAGCCTGACAATTCAAAATTTTAAAAATTAAAGTAGCATAAGCATACATTTGTCCCATCCACTTCTGAAGGGAAAGGATTAGAGTTAACAAAGTGCTTGACAAAAGCTATAGCTGCTGGGTCAGGTCTAGGATGAGTGTATAAAAAATTTGGAAGACTGAAGAACAAGTGTACTTTCTGTTTTCTTAGGTGTAAGAGGATAGCTGTCAGGAAATCACAGGCTCTAATGGGAGGAGGTCCTGAGAATTCCAGTTCTAACAGCCTGTAACACTTTCTGAAGGAAACACTAGCACATTCTGAAAATAGTCTTGAAAAAAAAACAGAATCTCTCACAGGGAGGTTCAGATATCATGGTTTCCTCTGAGTCTGAAACAGAAATCTGATGGGGAAAAAAATGTATCTGTCCCATTATATTCCTCTCCAGATTCAATTTCTTGAATCTCTTCATGAAAAAAGGAATCAGTTTTTGCTTTTATCAGAAACCACCTTATAAGAAGAGTTAATAGCCTGTACCAGACCTAATAAACCACTCATGTCCAGTGAAACTGGTGCAGGAGAAGATACGTGCTTAGTTTTCTGTTTCTTTTTGACAGAAAAGTTGGGGCAAATACGTTTATTAATGGCCACCACAGTTTCCCCATGGATGGGCAAAATATTCTAGCGAAGTAGGGGCACCTTTCCTGTCCCTTTTCCCAGTACTGACAAGAATGGCTCCTAACCCACTGAGAAGACCCCAACAGCTGCAGAGGACATGGCTAACACCCAGTTCATAGTGGCTTTGTGGACAACACTGGAGGTTTTTCTCCAAAGGGAACTTATCTGCCTAACAGTGGAATAGCACAAGCTGAATGCCAGTCTTTCAAAGCACACAGAGGAGCACTCTCTTCAGCAGTAGGAAAGTTCTGAAGGGTTTGGTGCCCAAACCTGTCTTTTAGTTGACTCAGTTCGAGCTGACTAATGGTTTGGGCACATGGAAGGTGACCCGAAGCATTGGAAGCTAGCTGGATGTTATATCCTATGCACGATACAACCCAGCATATCCTGGGCTACTACAGCAGTGATCAATATGATGAACATCTACAATTCCAGACAATAGCAGTAAAAGGGCTTGATACAGGGACTTTAGCAATATCACTAAGTGTTCTTGCAGTGAAGTTGAAGCAACTTACAATGGAGAGGAAGCTCCATGTCACAAAAAAGGAACACAGGGACATGATAAGGAGGCATGTGGCATACTGAAAGTTGGCCAGTAATTTTATAGTTGTTCAAACAATACCAAAAAGACTAAAATCAACAACCTGACACCACCTGAGCCGCACTTACTGTTTAATACTTTAACATTTACTGTTTTTATGTTAAATATAAGACTTCTTCAAAATAAACATTTTGATAACACTTTAAATAACTCTTTAAAAAATTGTCACAAGTTTAACCTGCCAATATAGAAGTAGCACATACAGAATCAATATAAAACAGATATAAAAAAACTAAAAATTAAAAAAACATATGAAAAAATATTAATGGTGGTGCTGCGGTAGCGTTGTCGCCTCACAGTAAGACGCTGTCCGGTTCGATTCTCAGTTAGAGCATCTTCTGTGTGGAGACATGCGTGAATGGGCATACCTTCGTTGAAGGTTGTGCGTCAGGGTTGGCAACTCGGCACGTAAAAATCAACTGCCAATCATTAGCAGACCGGAGTTCCGCTGTGGCGACCCCTAACCGGGAAAAGCTGAAAGACACAACAATGAATTATTTACCATTCTGTCTCCCAAGAATTAAAATATTTACGGCTAACATTTCATCACTGATGCCATGAAATGCTGCTGTTTTCAATTTTAGCTGCCATTCCTGTTCATGTTGTTCTAAAACAGATGCAAATTCCTACCCCTGAAATATAGTTTTACATTGCCTATGACAAAAAACACACATTTTTAAAACTTCACAAATTAGTGAATGTCTGCATGGCATTATCTGTTCACTTTGTCTTTATTGTTTAACAGTGTTCTATTTTCCTCATGTTTAATTTGTGTTTTTTTTTAAATATAATACATCTCACAACAATCACAAGAACATATGTATATTCACCACTAGACTGGTAGAAGAAATACTTGGAGGAACCAATGCCATTAGTTACATTAACACAACAAACCAAAATACATCTATGACATCAGTCACATTTACAAATGCTTGACCTTGTGTTAATTTCGAGGTTTGCTGAAAGGTTTTTGATAGAAATTTCTGATCTGCAGTTGAACAGGTGGCTGTCGATAAATCAACATTATCCAATAGATATGCAAATGACTGTAAAATGACAATGGGAATGAGACAGGGTAGGGAAATGTGGCCCTAATTATATTCAAATGTACACACAATTAACAGAATTGTAATCCACAGTGGCATTTCAAGGAAACTGTAAAGCAATGTATGCCTGACTACAAAATAGCAAAGCATGTTAAAAATGTGGACTTGCAGATAGCACGAATGTTTGGAGTAGCAGAAGAAATACTACAGCAACACGCTGTCATTCTTAGTACTTCCAGTTTCTGCCATTACGCATGAGGTGCCATTCACCGCCAATGTAAACATTACTATTTGTAGGTAATTTACCAAAATTTCACTAGCAACAGACACCTTTCAGAGACCACAGGAATCAAAAGAAATACAAGGCTATTAGACCAGATGCCATGTGAGCCTTGCCAATAACCACACTCATGCTCTACTAACCTTTTCAAGTCCCAGAGCGTATTTTAGGGTATCTGTTCAATTGTCTAAGCTATATTTGAAGGTAGACAGGGAATCACACTGTTTGACATGCAAGGGAAGTCTATTTCAGAACAAAGGGAGGTGCTGGGTGATGAACCTATCTCTCAATTTAATTTTATTTATCCCTTGATGTAGACTCAGAACTTTTGTTCTAGTGCTTGCTGTCCTTTTTTGACAGATTGAGAAAAAGGAAGTCTCAGATAACAGGATCCCTGAAGATATGGAAACAAGGCATAGGTCTCCAATTAAGAGTCTATATGACACCGAGTACATAGATGGTGACTCCAGCCTTTCCTTATAGCTATGATTTCTGAGGGCAGGCATTCTTTTTGTTTGTAACTTCTGCAGAATTTCAAATTTTATGCTATGTCTAAGTGAGATACATACCAAAGGGTGCAATATATTCTATAATGGACCTAACTGGGGCAAAGTACAAGAGAACAGCAACTTCCTTGCTTTTGGAAGAGATGCCCTTGGTGATTAATTGTGATATAAAGAAGGACTTCCTGACTACAACTGCTATGTGGTGATCAAAGGAGAGGGAGACATCCACTCATGTGTTCAGGTCTCTGATGACAGTAGAGGGTGACATCACTGATGCAGCTGACAATACCAATATTTTTGTCTTTTGAAGGATGATACTGCATTTTGTAGCATTTGGTTTGAACACTTTCTCAGTGCACCATGTGTTAAACAAATGACAGTTCCACTTGAATGCAATTTGTATCATTTTTTGATTTCATAACTTCACCAATCCTGCAGTCATTGATGAACTTAGACAGAGATCCTTGTTGTAAATGTTGAGATTAAAGAAGAAATGCCAGAAAGGAGGGGACACAATACTGATCCCTGGAGAATACGACTGGCCACCTATTCTTTAAATGAGGAGGCATCACTTACTTACCTGACAACATGCATTTTGTCCTTGAGTCACTTTGTGATCCATCTTACCATACAGGAATCTATGCTTGATACTATCAGCTTGTTTACAATTCCATTGTATGGTATGGCATCAAATGCTTTTACTAGATCCAGGTAGGTAGCATAAACAGTGTGACCATTGTTCATGACCTGTGTGACCTTTTCAAAGCAGTTTACAAGATTGACACTTAACAAATCCAAATCTCTGTGGGTTGACTGTGATTACATTTTTAATGTCCCGGTTAATGAAGTCAGATATGTATTCTATGGCTTTGCAGACAAGACTAGTAAGGCTAATAGGTCTATAGTTACTTGGGTCAAAGGTAGGACACCTTTATGAAGGGGCATAACCACCACAGTGTGCCATTGATTGGGAGCATAGCCTGTTGCAAGGCTTAGGTTGAGCAACATATGGAAGGAATCAGCAAGGGCTTGCTTGATATTGTTTATAAGACGGCACTGAATGCTGTCAGGACCCATAGAAAAGGCATTTTTGGTCTTGGAGAGCACTTTAAGGATATGGTTCTTGGAGACAGTAGGAAGGAAGTGACTTCACTATATCATGGGTAGGTATGGTGGTCACAGGAGAGGGGATATGCGTCACACTTCTTAGACAAAATGTTGGCAATGTATTTACGATCTGAACAGGAGATGCAATTATAGATAACTTTTGAGCAATGATGTGAAATATTCCTTAATTTTCTAAAGTAGCTGAAAAAGGAATTATATTCTCCTTAGCTACAGAAGCAAGTCTATGTTCTCGGAAGTCATTGCTGGTCTTAAACAGCTGCCTTCAGCTTTTTGGTGAGGCAATTTATTTTAGCATTGTGATGAGAGGTTCTGGTCTTACAAGGTAATCAAAGTAGTTTCTTCCTCCTGATGTAAAGTTTATTTATTTTTACTGACCACCAGTGGGGTTGTTATTGAATTTGGTCCTGGTGGGAACAGCCCTATTGATGGATTAAACTAAATGAGCATAATGGCATAGGTGGCTGCATATTCCATTTCCATTTTGGGGTCAGCATGGGAGAATTTTGCAGTTTCATTGTACAATTGTAAAAGGCTAGTTTTTTTTTGAAGTCTCTAAAGAGGGTGGTGCTGGTAACCACAGGACAGGATATTCTGAGGGTAGAGGCAACTAGTTAGTGATTAGAACTGACTGACCAAGCATAAGCAGGGATCAGGCCTTTCCAAAGTTTGTGAGAACTGGGTCCAGGATATTTCCAACCCCTAGTGGGGGGTTACAGAAAACGGAAAATTTGATCCAGGGAATTACTGTTCATCCAGTTGAAGAAAATGTGCATACAATTACTCCAGTCTGCAGAGGGGTAGTTGAAATCCCTGAGGATTAGAGATCCATCTCTAATAGGAATGTTTTTGAAGAATGTTAGAAACGTATAATGGGCATGTGGTGGGCCATGGTAGGGGACCTGTAACAAGCTAAAAGTTGAAGGTCCAAATTACCTAGAATAAGCTGATGTTCAACAAGTTCACCTGAGGGTCACTAGTCATTATTCTGGAAAAGATGAATTCCCCAATGAAAACTGGGCCACCACCACCATCATTTCCAGTGGGCTTGAATGCACCATAGGTACAGAACCCAGGCACAGAGGGGGTGCTCTCATTGCATCCAAACCATGTCTCAGTCACAGCGCAAACATGGATTTACTCCAGATGCAGAAGTGCCTCCAGACCGGGCTGTTTGTTATCAAGGCCCCTGTCATTGAGAAGGGCCCCCTTAGTGTTGTGTAGTTAATGTTTTAATTTGTTGATTAGGTTCAGGTGTTCATTAGATGAACTCTGCCTAAAAAAAGGACAGCAGGGGTAGCACAGGTTTTGGCCTGTATGAGGAAACCCTTGAATGTGAGGTGTAAACAATCCTTGGAAAAGCTAGTAGGACTGTCGATTATCTCATCCCAGGAAGATACATTCTAGACCCCCAATGGAATGACAGCAGTTATTTAGTCAATTGATGAAACCCAATTATCTTTCTTTGAATACAGGCATTATTTTCAGTAAGGGGACAATACCACTCAAGACCAGCATCTTATCATTGATGCAAGCATGTGTAGCAAGTTCCAGCAAGTCCTTCTGCATGTGTCTTTAATGGGTTTGCATGCTAGATTGTTTACCCCACCATGGACTATGATTATGTCATAGCTGTACTTACTGAAGGAGAAGGTTTGAAGCACTCTTGAAATATCAGCAATCCTTGACTCCCAAGAGACAGGTAAAAGTAACCCTGTCTTTGTTCAGCCTGGTGAGTATGGAATCAGTGGGTCTAACTAATACAGCCACCAATTACTAGGATGTTTCCAATACCTGATTTATTTTTTAGGCTCAAGAAAGTTTTGTTGTTTTTAACATGTTGATGAAGGGGTGCATGCTGTAAATGTATTTGGTGGGGTTCATTGCTGACTACTCTTATGAGTTCTAGGAGGGTAAGGTAGTGACAGCATCAGTGTATGACTGCTTTGCACTAATAGTATGAGATGCTGCATTTGTATGAGTGAAGCTGAAACAGCATGATGCTCACTGCATGGATGGGATTTCAAGAGGGCTGCCTCCAAACCAGCTATGGGTTGATGCCTCTTGCAAATGGAATCAATTTAATTGAACAAGAGTTCATTTTCAGTGAGCATGTGGCAGTCCTTAAACTGCCTTAGGATACAAAGTGCTAGAAGGTTGGCAATGGAAGGAAAGGTTGACTGCTGTCTCTCCATACTGGTCTCTGCTATTATTCCTAGGATTGTGAGAAGAAGGAGAGAGGGAGGTTATACAGTCAAACTGTGTCCATAGGAGACAGCAACAAGGGAGATTATACAGTCAAACTGAGTCCATAGAAGACAGCAACAAGGGAGATTATACAGTCAAACTGAGTCCATAGGAGACAGCAACAAGGGAGATTATACAGTCAAACAGAGTCCATAGGAGATAGCAACAAGGAAGATTATACAGTCAAGCCAAGTCCATATGAGACAGCAACAAGGGAGATTATACAGTCAAACTGAGTCCATAGGAGACAGCAACAAGGGAGATTATACAGTCATACCGAGTCCATAGGAGACAGCAACAAGGGAGATTATACAGTCAAACTGAGTCCATAGGAGATAGCAACAAGGGATATTATACAGTCTAACTGAGTCCATAGGAGACAGCAACAAGGGAGATTATACAAACTGAGTCCATAGAAGACAGCAACAAGGGAGATTATGCAGTCAAACTGAGTCCATAGGAGACAGCAACAAGGGAGATTATACAAACAGAGTCCATAGGAGATAGCAACAAGGGAGATTATACAGTCAAACCAAGTCCATAGGAGACAGCAACAAGGGAGATTATACAGTCAAACTGAGTCCATAGGAGACAGCAACAAGGGAGATTATACAGTCATACTGAGTCCATAGGAGATAGCAACAAGGGATATTATACAGTCAAACTGAGTCCATAGGAGACAGCAACAAGGAAGATTATACAGTCAAACCGAGTCCATAGGAGATAGCAACACATAGACCTATGCAGTAGGCAGCAAGTCTATGCATGTCCATGTAGATTAGTAAGCAAACTATTAAAGCTCAGGGCTGGCTGGTGCCAGTTGCCAAAGAGAGAAAGGAAGAAGGATTTTTTTAGACGGATGACTAAGGGAAGAACTTCAATTGTGCAAACAAGCCACTATTCAGCTACAAGTACAGTGGCTGTGCTCTCAGCACATCTCAGTATAAAGCAGACAGTAAAAAGTGAACACCAATGAAAAAACAGCTGTTATTTGACCACCTAATGCTAGGCTACCCAGAAACAGCAGCAATCGATGTACTGTCATTACACAGCTACCACTGCTTCAAGATGGCCTCATACCAGACCTGAAACAAGAAAAATACAAACACTGCAAACAGTGAAATTAAGAGGAAAAAAAGTGAAAGTAACAGAAATTTACAGAAAAAAAGAAATTTGGCAAGATTAAATAAATTTAAGTACTGCACAAATAATGCAGAAACAATGCAAAAATAACTTCCCTGAGTTATTTATGGAGTGTCAAATTGGGACACACTGGTACTTCACAGGCTTTAGAATACTTGACAAGTTCCACAACATAATGCTTCTGCATGTGAAAGATCATAACAGGGTTTCCTAACACATCACAGAAAAGAAATAATATGATTGTCTTTTTGAGACACTGCCTACCTCCCTCTGGTACTGGGCATCATAGCTTGCACATATGAAGCAATAAAGGCACAAACAGGCCCACAGTCACAGAGGTTTGTGAAAACAAAGGGCTACCATTCTGAGGACTGTGAGTTACTTGACGTGCAAGATATCAACCCTGCCTAAACAGAACCCAAACAATTCATATGATTCACATAAATGTCACACATTTCAGCTACATCACTGCTTTCTGAAGAGTGAATTTTCACAGGGCCATGTTTGTACTAACAGGCACAGTGGCTAGCATTAATGTTTGCAACTACATTTATATTGTGCCCAAACATACTAAATCCAGACATGTTACTACTTTGTGGCAGGTGATGTTAGACACCCACTATTTCTCTGGCTTATGACAGCCATACAGAAGCCATACAGAACATGGCTTAACTTTAGTATAATTGCTGTACACAGTCAAATACATAATATGTCAGACAATGCGTTTGGCAAGCTCACAGCTTGCTTTCCCTGTCTCAAAATGTATGAGGGCCACACTCTGGTATGACCCCTCCACAGCCTGCAGGATATTACAGCACACTGTATTGTCCATAAAATGCAAATAAGGAGGGCATCAGGGCAGCCCAAAGATACTGGCACTACTGGACCATGCACATACACACATGGGCAGCAGGAAAGGTACATCAGCACCATCATTCAATAACAGTGTGGTGGCACAACAGCAACACACTGTCTGTACACCCACCCAGGCAGTAGTGGATGTAGTACACAACAAAGGAGGCAAAGCAGTGATGTCTAGCCCTGCCTTATGTGTCCTGATGAACACACTGTGACAGTATGTTGTTGCTCAAAGCACACAAGAGAAGTGCAGTTTTAATATCAGGCTATCATGGTCAAGTCATACTGTGCTTCAGACATTCCCACACTTACCACACAGGAGGGAGGGTTGAGTGGATTGCAGACATATCATCATCATGTACATAGGTGGCTAGGGGACAAAATGTCATATGTCTGTCTACATGTCTACATTTATAATCCTTTCCTTAACACTTTAAAAGTTAACTTATAATAGTTAGGGGTTACTTCTCAGTTTTATATCGTGCCTTTGGTGCCCTTTCTCAGCCTTTAGTGTTAGTAGTGTTTCCCTGTATTATTTGTTGTGTATGTTATTAGCATAGGTTTTTTTATTACCATTATTGTGTGTGTCATGAAAAGACATATATGCCGTGCTGTAGACAGATTCCACCTGTGATGTGTTGGAGGTGCCAGTATGCGACTGCAGCTTGAGGCAGTGATGGGAGTTACTAGGTGATGGGTACTGTGTGTCTAACAATTTCCTGTTGATACGAGAAGAGGGTACTACTACATGACTATGATCTGTAGCCAATACACTGGCCTAATGAAATAGGGCTTGGGATTTCCCCCTGACAGGGATAGAGTATGATTGTGGGGCTGTGACCAGGAAGGAGTTTGCTCATGAGGTGCCCTGTCAGTGGAGGGCAAGTGTCAGGGACATCCATGACAAAGGGAGGCAAAGTACAGCTCATGACCAGATATAGATGAAACTGCATACCCCATGATGAGCCCCTTACACAGTCACTACTGTACGAATACTACCCCCACCCTGGACATGGTGGCACTGACAATCATCATGAAGATGGTGATGGAAGTGGTGCTTGTCTCTTAAGATCATGCAGAACTGTGCCACTGAATGCCATATCTTTACAGATGTCATGAAGTACAGCATAACCTCTCCATTCTGGACTGGGTTGCAGCAGATTGTGCTTGGAAGATACTGCAAATACACCTGCGGATTGATCCTGAGTGCTATTCACATGTCAGGGCCCAACTTGGCACCTAACAGTGTCGGCCACCAACACATGACTGTGAAATGGTAAGTATACTCACTTCAGGCACAGGGTGCTCATACACTACTGCAGCCATAGGGGTAGCATTGCTGGTGGTCAGGGTCAAGGGGAACCACTCCATTCTACTGCGGATGATGAGCACTCAGACTTTACAACCTCAGGTTCATCTTAGGGGAGACCATGCCTTCAGCATGTACTGTGGATGGATGCCCCCCCCAGGAAAGAGACATGACACTGCTTTATCAGACTGTTACTCAGGTATCTCTGTCTTGTCACCATTGTCAACCTCTGCAGAGGTGTCAACATCAGCCTATTGCTCTGCCATAGCCTCTACAAATGTCACCATAGCAGCAGTCTGTCCTGTAAATACACAAAAAAGACACACTGTACTCAGTATGTGTACCTGTGTCAAAACCATTCCTCTGTGCCATGCATGTTCTGGATGTCCATGCAAGATATAGCATACCAACCATAACTACCTCTGCTGCCACCCTATTGTGGCTGGATACCTGGTGCTCCATTATGAAAACATAGTAACATATACTTCTAGCAGCCAACAGTCTCTATGTACAGTGCTACTTTATAGAAAGTTGTTGAATGTGGTACTCCCCAGGTGCATCACCCATAGAGTTGTGTGGGGATGGGTCCACCTTGCAGATGTCTATTCCTTCAGAGATGATCATATAACCACTACCCCCCCCCCCCCCCCCAGAAACCAAATGCTCCTCTGGCACTATATGTTTGCTTTTCCTAGCTATCCTCCCTTTGAGGTCAACCTCTAAGGTAATATGACATGTACCTTTGCTACAGCACAGAGTAGCATGTTAGATGTACTTTCAACACTATTGTAATGTGTAATTGAGGCTGTGGACATGGGTCTCCACTGCTCAGGCTCGGAATAACTAAGAGCAAGTCTTTTCTGATTTTTTTTTAATAATTTTTAGGATTCATAATCCTTTCCTTACCTAGTTGATGCCTTTCTCCTTTTACCAGGTTTAATACTTTAAAAATTGACTTATAGTAGTTAGAGGTTACTTTTCAGTTTTCTTTCGTGCCTTTGGTGCCCTTTCTCAGCCATTAGTGTTGGCAATGTTTCCCTGTATTATTTATTGTGTAGGTTGTTATCATAGTTTTTTTTTTGTTATTAGATTTATTTTGTGTGTGTGTGTGTGTGTGTGTGTGTGTGTGTGTGTGTGTGTGTGTGTGTGTGTGTGTGTGTGTTCTAGGTTTTTATAGTATTTGCTGTTACTGGTATTTTTTGCAGGATGGCTGACAAACCATCAGGCTTCAAAAAGTTTGTGGCCTGCAGTCACAAGATCCTGAATTCAGATTCACACACTAAATATGTGCACTGTTGTGAAGCTGCCCATCTGAATGAAGAGTGCTCCATCTGCACTGCTTTTGGTCCTTGGACTATTAATGAGTGTAGGAACATGCTCTTTTTGAAGGGACTTCTACCTGCCCCTGTGGGAGATTCATCCCTTCCTCACCCTTCTGCTTCTGGAGCTTCTCCCTCTGTCAAAAAGCCTTTTGACAGACATAAGGGGAGAACAGTGCTAAAAGACCAAAAGAGAAACCCAAAGAGTCCAGAAAGCAATCTCTGGACCATTCTTCTTTGTCTGCTTCTTCAGCTCTGGCTCTGAAACTCCAGAAATCTTCAGATCCAATAGTTGTTATCAGAGCCTAGGTTCCCTCTGAAGCCCCTTTCACCCAGACTCTGTTTTTCTTTCCTACAAAAGGACCTTTCACAGATTTTCCAGGCCCTGTCCATGACCTCATCCCTCCAACCAGTATGGCATATCAGGAGTCTATCTGAAGCTGACATGGACAGAATTATGAGGAAGTTCCTCAGGCTGTTAGACCTGTGAGCACTGGCCCCTCCCCTCCTCACACTTTCACTCCTAACCTGATCCACTCCCTCAGATTCAGGGCCTGTGGACCTGAGTTTTACCCAAGGTCTTTCCATGTGAGATCTGAAAACCAGGTCGTCTTCTACTCTGGCAACTTCTCTGATCTAACTAGTATCAAGTAGCTGAGATCTGGAAGGTGCTAAGGGCCAAAGCATTGGTGCTGGATCCAGGAGGATGGGATGAACTCCAAAGTTTTCTGGACCAACACTTCCTCTCAGAGCCTCAGCAGTAGACAGCTAGGTGCTAGGATCTGCCTTGGAGCCTGGCCAGGCCAGATACCAGGATCATTCTGGAGTGGAAGGTTTGGTCTGTATGGAGTGTGGTCTCAGATCCTCCCTTGGATTTGGTGTTTGAAGCCTTTCAGATAGTGTTCTCCCTTTCTGGTAAGCAAACTTCTCTTTCACATTCATGTCCATCTATCCCTCACAGGATGTCCTTGGGTCCTGATCCTGCTCATCCTATCTCATCTGGACTGCCAGTCCTATTTAGTCCCAAGGCAGTCCATCTTCAGGACTTCTATTCCTCTTACAAATCTTCTCAAGAACATCCCACCATAGAAGCTCCTCAGAAGCATACATGTAAGAGAAGGCACTTCAACTCCCCGTAGGAGTCATTAACTGAAGACATTCACTTTTAAGAAGAAGAGTCCCCCAGATCTCCCCCTTGAAGACATTTTGTTTGGAGAGATTCTTGAACTATTGAGAAAGGTGGGTAGTCCTCACAAGCCCCCTCCTAGGAGGAGTCAGTCTTTCCTGAGGCTTTTAGGACTGGCCCAGCTACTTCTGGATTGTCCCTCCTGTGCATGAAATGGTCGACCAAATCTCAAAATGGGCATGGAAAGAACTGGACATGGCTGAACCTATCCCATGCACATCAGATAAATCCTTGGTATCACCCAAAGATTGCTCACATTGGAGCAAAGGTCCTGCCGCTGAGTCGATGGTGGTGGTGGTGGTGGTAGTGATGGTGGCCACCAAAATGGAGCTTGCTGAAGAAATATCTTCCATCCATCCTCCTAACATAGAGTCCAAGACTCTAGATAGATTTGGGAAGTGGGTTTATGCCTCAGCAGCCTTCACACTTAGGGTGCTGAACTACCTGGTACACATGATGCGTTTCCAGAGGCATTTGATGAAGAAGCAATCCAAACCTCTCTCTGGGACCATTTCTGAACAAGACAATAAAACTGTGGAGTTGTGATTGGCCATCCTCCAGTCCCTTTTGAACAGCTCCAACAAGACTGAGGGCACTTCGACAGCTGCAGGCATTAGCACTGTGGTAATGAGATATGCTTGGATGTGCTTGTGTGACTTTGTGGAGCACTTCAGGATATCCTTTGTCAATGCCTCTTATGATAGCTCAACACTCTTTACACCTAAAGTTAAAGACATGCTCCCCAGAAGTGAGCAAGATGGAAAAACCCTTTCTGCCATAGGAATAGGTTCATAGGTTGGTACTAGGCTATTGGCCCTAGGGCCTATATAAGCCTAGCCATAACAATTCCCTGGCTATTTCTTCCCACACTATTTACTTCCCTGGACCCCTGTCTAGCAAGGCGACTGGCGTGATCCCTAGGGTGAATTTCCTTTCTCCCATGCAGTCATCAAAGTTCCTTTTGAAGAGGGCCAAAGAGGTGCTCTGCTTGACATGTATGGGCAGTCTATTCCAGAGTCTGGGGAGTCTCTGGGTCAGGAACCTATCCCTCCAGCATGTTTTGTTTATTGTGATGACAAGGTTTAGATCCCTGGAGCATGTGGCTCTGAGAGATTGGGATTTCTTTAAGTGTAGCATGTCCAACAGCTCTGGGTTTGACATGGCCTTGTATGTTAAGCAGAGATCGCCTCGGAGTAGACGATATGTGACAGAGTATAGCTGGAGTTTTTTAAGGCAGTCAACATAAGGCATCTGCTTTAGGCCTATGATTCTTTTAGTGAGGTATTTCTGCAGCCTTTCCAGTTGTTGCAGATGTCTTGAGAGGTACATACCAAATGGGGTGTTGTATTCTATAATGGGTCTAATGAGGGATGAGTACAGTGGGACAATGACCTCCTTTTTTCTGGATGAAAAGCCCTTAGTGATGAGGTGTGCCACACAGAAGGATTTCCTGACTGTTGTGGCGATGTTGTTATTGAAGGTGAGACCACTGTCCACCTGTATCCCTAAGTCTCTTATCACAATTTCGGTGTTTAGTGTACTGCCACCTATGTGACAATTCACAGTTACATGTTTTTTTCCCAAAGGGGATAACTATACATTTCTTGGCATTGAGCTTGATCCTATGGCTCTGGCACAAAGCATCTATTTCTGTAAGGCCCTTTTGTAGAGTATCAACATCATTTGGGGATTCAATAATGGCTCCCAGTTTGCAGTCATCTGCGAACTTTGTTAGCCAGAGTCCCTTAGTGTTGGCCTGTACTTCAGAGAAGTAGATGCCAAACAAGAGAGGTCCCAGGACTGAACCATGAGGTAATCCACTTGTCTGGAGCTGGATTTGGAGTCAGCTACTTTTACAGTGTGGGTTCTGTCAGTAAGCAAGTTGGCAACCCATCGAGTGATGTAGGGATTAATGCCGAGCTTAGTAAGTTTATCTATGATTCCAGAGTGGGGGATGGTGTCAAAGGCCTTGGCGAGGTCCAGGTAGGCTGTGTAGACTGCCTTACCCTCATCCACGGCTCTGGAGACTGATTTGAAGAAGTCAATTAGGTTGAGGAGACAAGATCGGCCCTTCACCAACTCAAATTGGGTGGGGTCCAGTGTTTTAAGGTTGCTAATACAGTTCTCAACCCCCCCCCCCAGAGGTCTTTGTCTAGGAACCAGAAAGCAGAGAAGTAGCTATGGTTCCATAAATCTTAAGGTTTCTCCCCTGACACTGCTGTGTGGCAGAGGGGTGAATTTTAGTAGTGGATGTTCCCATCCATGGCAGAGGTGGTCTGCAAAATCAGGGCTTCCAGAGTCTTTTCTCTGAGAGGGCTTACCAGCACTCCTGAATGGTTTCCTTCATTGGTGGGGCAATTATCTCTGCATCCCCAGCCCTGGAAGGCCATCACACAAGACATGTGGATCCAGAAAGTCACAACCAAAGGCTACTCAATCGCCTTTCTGTTTTATCCACTGCCTTCAAGAAAGATCCCCAGTATTCCACCTTCCCAGCAGGAGTTCTATATGTAAAAAAGCTGCTAGACAATTGAGTCATTTAGAAGGGCCAACCACATGAACATGGATCCAGAACTTACTCAAGATTCTTTTTGGTGTCAAAGAAGAATGGAGACCTCAGGCCAATTTTGGAACTCACCCATCTAAATCAGTACGTCAAACAGACGAAGTTCTGGATGATCATGGTACAGTCCATTCTCACATTATTGAGAAAGGATAATTGGATATGTTCAACAGACCTTCAGGATGTGTACTATCATATAAAGCTGGACATATACACCAGAGCTGTTCATCAAGTGTATGGCAGTGGTCACGGCTCACCTCAGACTGCAGGTGTCCAAGTGTTCCCATACCTGGATAAGTGGATCATCACTACTCCCACCGGGAATCTTCCCATCAGCACCAGGGACTCCTTGCTTCAACTTTGCAACACACTAGACATTGTGGTAAACTTGGTCAAGTCCAAAGTTCCTCCCTGTTCTGATAACAGAGTTCATAGGAGTGCACACAGACATGACGTGCCAAATTGCAAGACTACCAGAGAACAAGCTTGCCAACCTGTACAAAAAGGCCTTAGAAGTTTTTTCCTGTCAGAAGCCACCAGCAAGACTGATTCTTCATGACCTAGGATCTATGGCTGCTTCAATAACCATGTACTGCTTGCCAGGACACCTTCAGTTCAATGGTCTATCAGACATTAATCCATGAACGTCCAAATACTTCTCAGGAACATTTGCTGTGCACACATAAGATGGTGCCTTGAGTACCCAAAAGTCTCCCAAGGTCATCTCTTTGTTCAACTTCTTCCCCAAGTGACCACGGACGCCTCCCAGCTAGGGTGAGCGAGCACTATATGGGATGGACAGTCCAAGGTATCGTGCTCCTTACAAGGTGAGTCTTCATATAAACATTTTGGAGATGAGGGCAGCCCTCCAAGCATTGCATGATTTCTGGGACTCCTTCATTCCCTTTAGGAGTGATATCTACTCAAATGGACAACGCATCAGTAGTCTGGTACATCAAAAAGCAAGGAGGAACACTTTCATACTTGTTATATCAGGAAAATATGCGAGTTTGGCAATAGGTGATAGCTTCCCTCTAAATTCTGGTAGCAACGCACATCCCAGAGAAATCTTATGTTCTTGCAGACAGGTTGCGCAGGTTTTTTTTCTACCTTATGACTGGTCCCTCAATCTGATGGTGGCAGAGCAGGTTTTCTGCTGCTGGGGTTGACCATGCTGCAGTCTCTTTGCCTCTCCATAAAACATGAAGTGCAGCAGGTACTTTGCCCTAATCCATCAAGAGGGGAGTCGCAGAGGGATGCTCTGACTCACATTTGGCCTCCTGGACTCCTGTATGCTTTTCCTCCTACTCCTCTTATTTCGAAATTCCCGCAGAAAGCCTTGTCGAGGAAGGTCACAGTCATCCTTATTGACCCATTCTGGCCATGAAAGGTGTGGTTTATCCTTCCTCTGGCCTCATCTGATAGACCCACCTTGGGTACTGTATCCCAAATCCAGATCTTCTCTCTCACCCATCCAGACTGCCTTACCTGAATATTCAAGCCTTCAGGTTGACTGCTTGGTTTCTCCACTTTCAGTGATGGTTAAACAGTCCAGGATCTCCTCTCAGATGATTCATATTCTTAATTCTGCTCAGAGACTGTCTGCCAGAAATATTTAAAAAAGCAAGTGGAAAAGAATTTCAATTTGGGCTTCTAATAAAAATCTAGACCCCTTTTCAGCTCATCTTCCAGCTATTTTAGATTTTCTGGCTTCCCATTTTCATGATGGAGGCAGCTACTCTACTATTAAAGTTCAGCTAATGGCCATTTCAAGTTTTCATGTTGGAGCAGATCAGTTTTCTACTGTTCCCCTTAAGCTATCCAAGGCATTCTTCAGGGTATCTTCCTTCAAAGATCTCCCTTTAGGGACCTTGCTCCCCCTTGACATATCACCATTCTCTTACAAGCTTTGACTAGACCTCCGTTTAAAACTGCAGCCAAGGTGAATCATTTTATTTATTTATTTATTATTTATTTATTTCCAGTTTGATGACTGGGGAGGTCCACTGGGCTCAAGGAGCCCATTTTTAGTGGAGGCCGGGGGAGAAAAGCTCAGCATTACATAGTTTAGTTACATATACAATCATAGTAAAGAAGACACAATTACAATTTCATTTCATTCTAGAGAACAGGAATAAATTATTTGGTTACATAGTATCTAAATATTTAGGATGGCAGTGGTAACTTAATTGAGAGGGTGAATAAAGACTTAGAAGGAAAAAAGAGAAAAAAAAAAGGTGGGATGGGTTATTTATAATACGTACAATTATGTTATTTACAATATGTACATTTATGTTAGGTTAGCTTGTACACAGAGTTAGTCAGAAGTTTAAGGGGTGGATTGATTATTAGGCTAGGTGGGGAGAGTGCAGGTGCATTTCCTGTTAGAGGAGAGGTAGGAATGTAGCTGAGTTTTAAAGTTTTCAAAGTTTTCACAAGTCCTTAGAGAGGGAGGGAGGAAGGAAGTGAATTCCATTTTCTAGCTAAGGAAAAGGATAGAAGAAGCTGACCAGCAGGACGATTGGGTTTGCAGACAGTGATTAGGTTTTGGTGAGTAGATCTTAGAGTTCTCTGAGGGGTGTAAGGTTGAAGGATGTTGGTTAGTGCTGGGCACTTAGTAGGGCAGAAATTTAGTCTGTCGGCGGTAACAATTTGGAGATAGTCTAGATGGTTGGAGAGTTCAAGCCAATTTAACAAATGAAGGGCAGTACAATGATGGGAGGAGAATTTGGCTTTGGTTGCAAATTTAGAAATCTTATTATAACAGACTTCCAATTTGGAGGAGAGAGAGGCAGATAAGTTTTTTAGTACAGGAGCGCCATACATTAGTGAGGGGAGTAGACAGATAGTGGCGAGAGTTTGTCTGGTGGAAGGAGAGAGAAAGTGGATGCTTCTGTATAGCATATCAAGTTTTATATGGGTTTCCTTAATCTTTTGCTGGATGTGAGTGTTGAATTTTAGGTGTTCATCAATAGTAACCCCAAGTAGTTTAGCTAAGGGAACAATCTCTATAGTAGAGTTGTTCTGGCTAATAATTTGGAATGCGTTTTTATCAAGAGGGGAAGCTTTTGAGGGAGAGAATAATAGTATTCTGGATTTGTTGGCATTTAGCAAGAGGTGGTTTCGGAGCATCCAGTTTTCAGTGGTGGAGAAAGCAGTTTGGGTCACTGTTTGAAGTTCTGAGAGGTTAGAGGTGCAGCAGACTAAAGTTGAATCATCTGCATATTATACAATTTTGTGTTGGGTATGGCTTTGTAGAAATCATTAATAAAGATGTTGAATAGCATTGCACCGAGCATGGATCCCTGGGGCACCCCAGTGGGGGTAGGAAGGAAGGTTGAGGTGTCTTTCCCCCATTTCACAGCTTGAGACCTGTCAGAGAGGTAGCTTGAGAACCAGGATAAGGTATTCTGGGAGAGATTAAGGTTAGAAAGATGGTTCAAGAAATGGGTGTGGGATGGTATCGAATGCCTTGGACAGACCTAGCAGAACTGTTGATACTATTTTTCCAGAGTCACGGGCAAGATTTATTGTGTCTAAGAAGGCGAGAAGGGCAGTGATAGTACTATGGCCCGGTCGAAGGCCATGTTGGGTTGGAGTGATTAGTTGGTGATTGGCTACGAATGGCATAAGCTGAAGGTGGATGCATTTTTCCAGACGTTTTGAGATTGGGGAGAGGATAGGATAGCTACGGGGCGGTAGTTAGAGATGTAATTGTTTTTGCCTCCTTTATGGAGAGGTATAATAAAGGCAGCATGTCATAATTTGGGCACATAAGATTCCTATATAGATCGATTAATCGAGATGCTAATGGGGAGAGTGTTACCATCTGCGGCTATTTTTTGGAAGGAAGATGGGATATTGTCAGGGGCATTGGAGCATGCTTTTAATTTAGAGAGTAATTTTTTATGTGGGAGGTTGAGATGGGTTTAAGTTCAAATATTGGAGGAGGATTGGGGGCACAGCGTGGTGTAGGCAATGAGGAAGACTGGATAGGATGATGGGAAGGGTTATTGTTAGGGAAGGTCTTGGTCAGTTCTGCTATGGAGTTGGTGAAGAAGGAGTTGAATAGAGAGGGTATTTCAGGATCAGATTTGCTGGTGTCAGGGCAGGGGTTGTTTTTGGCACCTGGTTGAGAAGAGAATTAATGGAATTCCAGAAATGTTTGGGTTTTTTTGATTGGTTAGACTGGAGTTTGATATAGTACGACTTTTTGTCTCTGATGATTTGTTTTTTAGTGAGGTTGTGGAGTTATTTATATTTAAGAAAAGTTTCTGGCTGCTTGTTTTGATGGTATGTTTTCCAGGATTTATCTCTTTGTAGCATAAGTTTTTTTGGTATCTTTGGTTAGCCATGGGGGCGGTCTTGGTTTTTACTCTTTTTGTTCTTGGTGGAGCTAGGGAGTTGAGGACATTTAAGAAGATTGAGTTGAAAAATTCTATGGCATTGTCTAGTGGAAGACTTTTTAGGGGGTTCCAGTTTGTTTGTTTTAGGGAATCAGAGAAAGTAGAGGGGTTAAAGTTTGTGAGGTTACGTGTGTGAATATATTGGTGTAGGAGAGGAGTAGGTAGCTCGGTGTATGAAAGCTGGCAAGTGGTCTCCTATAGGGTCAGGTGTAATGCCAGAGTTTGAGACTTTATTTGGATGGGAAACTAGGATCCAGTCTAGTGTGGTACCTGGGGGGTTTTGTTGGGTCAGGTAATGGAGTTAGTTAGTTGGGTATAGTTAAATAGATTGATGGATATGGTGGGATTAGAGTTGTTGATTTTATTCCAGTCGATATTTACATCTCCAAGTATGAAGGTCTCTAGCTAGTAGTGGTGTTATTACCAAAGGGGATGTAGAGGGCAATGATACAAATGTTTTTGTGGTTATTTACTTTTAGTAGGCCTATAACTAATTCTGCATTGTTGAAAGGAGGGATACGATTGGGGTAGGGAGTGATGGATAATAGGTTAGAGTAGATTAAGGCTACCCCACCCCATTTTCTGTTTAAGCAGTCATGAATGAGGGATTGGAATCCAGGAGGGAGGATTTCAGAGTCACAAATATGAGGTTTTAGCCAGGTTTCTGAGATGGCTACAATGTCGGGTAAGTTGTAGTTTAGTCAAGCATGAAAGTGGGCTAATTTATTTCTTAGACTTTGGGCACTGATGGTGAAGAATTTGAGGTATTTATGGTTGGTTTTATTACTTGTGACAGGGAGATTGGGACTAGAGGAAGTATTGGGTCCAGGATTTGGGTGTATGTCCCCTGCTAAGCAGAGGTAGTTGAGGAAGGGTAGTAGTATTTTTGATTTGGTCTTTAACAGTTGTGGACAGTAAGGTATTAGTTTAGGTTTGTAGTATTTAATTGAGGGGGGAAAACGTTTTATCCTGAAGTAGTGGAGTGGGTTGGGTTGAACTAGAGAGGTGGATATGTTGTGGAAGTGTGTTTTAGTGGGATGAGGAAGGAGGTTGGGAGTGGGGGGTAGGACAGGAAGGAGGGGTGGAGTTGGTTATAGGAGTAGGAGGTGGCGCGAAATAAAGGGAGTAAGAATAGAATGCAGATGGATGGGGTGAGAATGGTTTAAGGTAGAAGACAAGGCATGGTAGAGGAGTATATGTGTATATTAGCATAAAATGAGTAGGATTGATTGTATATTTGTATAGATGGAGTAGAAATAGATGTTTATAGGGACTTTGATGGGTGGGGTTGGAGTGGTTGTGATTTGTAGGTAAAGATAGAGAGTATAGGGGTTACAGAGTGGAGATGATTGGTTGGTTGAGAGAGGGAGGGGTTTGGAGTTGAAATAAATGTAGGAGTAGTGGGGGTGGGTGGGAATTGGGAGCAGGGTAGGGGAGCGGAGTGAAACCCGTAGGGCGAACAGAGAGGGAAGAGCCAGTGAGAAGGTGACTGGCAGAAACCAATCACCTAGCTGTAGCTAAAACGTGGGATCATAAATTTCTAGTTTGGAAAACTTTGTTTCTGATGGCAGTTACTTGAGCTTGGAGAGTATCAGAATTACACGCCCACTCTTACAAACCTCATCTGTTTTTTATTAAGGACAGAGTGACCCTGTGAACTAATCCATCTTTTATTCCAAAGATACCAAAAAAACAATAACTCCATGGCCACTGCACACCAAAACACCAGTCAACCAGGTAGCAGCGAAATTTAGGAACAAAAACTCAGGAACCAAACAAAATTACTTTTCAAAACCGCAGTAGTTTTAATGTGAGACTTAACGCTTTCACCTTACAAGGCATCATCAGGTGAAAGCGTTTAGTCTCACACTAAAACTACTGCGGTTTTGAAAAGTAATTTTGTTTGGTTCCTGAGTTTTTGTTCCTAAATTTCGCTGCTACCTGGTTGACTGGTGTTTTGGTGTGCAGTGGCCGTGGAGTTATTGTTTTTTTGGTTTCTGCTAATACCTTAAGTTTGGGTAAGCCTTTTGGGTTTATTCCAAAGATAGCTACAGAAACATCATTTAAGCACTCTATCAATCTTCCAGTCTTCTTTCCAAATCATTATCATCATCAGCCCCCTTTTTCCCAATTTTTTCTACATGGGGTCGAGGTATCATGTTAACTGTCACCAACTCTCTCGATTCAGTGCCACACTCCTGCCTTGTTCAGCACTCGTGCCTGACTGTCACAGCCATCTTCTTTCACACAATTCATCCACCTCTTAGCTGGACATCCTTGCTTCCTCTTACCTTCTTCCTGTCTGTCTCAAATCTTCCCCACCAGATTGTCTTCTGCTTTTCTGCACATGTCCAAAGCATTGTAATCTGTTCTCTTTGATCTTTTCTGCAATTGGAGGTACTTTGGCTTCTGCTCTTATGTCCTCAGTTCTTCATCTGTCCCACAGTGTGCATCCTACCACTGTTCTCAGGGACTTCATTTCCATAACCTCTAGCTTCTTCAACTGTTCTGCCTTTACTGCCCAGGTTTCTGTGCCATACAGTAGTACTGGTCACACCACTGTCTTGTACACCTTACTTTTCAGTTTCATTGGCATTCTTCTGTCATAGACTACACCTGACACACCATGACAGTTGGCTGCAGCCCCTCTGATTCTAGCTTTGACTTCTTCATTTAAACTTCCATTCTCCTCAACCACCCCTCCCAGATACTTGAAGCTGTTTACCTGTTCTACTATCTTCCCTTCTATCTCTATTCTCAGCTTCTCAGTTTGTTGCCATTACCACCATCTTATCTCTGCTAAGTTTCATCCCATGTGCCTTCAGTTTTGCATTCCATTCTCCTATCCTTTGCTGAAGTTCTAGCTCAGGGTCTGCCTGTAATGCCACATCGTCTGTATACAGCAACTTTGTTGATCCATCCTCTCTGACCTGTTTGCTAATGAAGTCCATCACCAGTATGAACAGCAGTGGGTTTACAGCTGAACCCTGGTGTACACCCACTCCCACTGGGAACCCATATGTGAGGCCGAACACTGTTTGTACTTGAGTCATTGGACTGTACATAGCCTGCACTAATTCTATCAATATTTCTGTGACTTCAAACCACTGCACTACTGCCCAGATCAGCTTTCTTGGGACCTTGTCATATGCTTTCTCTAAGTCAGTTTCCAAAGATTACAAACAAAGGAAGAGAACATGCTGTATTCTGTTGTATGTGCATCTTCAACTCCACTTTTACCTTCACTGTACAAAGAAAGTTAGAAAACATGATGAGCTGTTTCTTTCCTTTTCTACAGGCTAACTGGGATAAAGAGTTTCTAAAGTGACTCATTCTAGATGGTTATCTGACAAGCCTTAGTATGTATAAAGAGAAAAGGGAGAAAATATACGGATCTTATCCAAGCCTCTCAAGGTTCATTTGACTAGATCTGTGGTTACTTCTTCTACTTTCTTTGCAAGAGTTTCCCCTGATATTTGTGCTGCAGCTACTTGGTCCAATGTCCATACCTTCATTTCTCATTTTAAATTCGACTTGCACTCCAGAGATATGGCTGCTTTAGGTATAGCTGTCCTCCTGAATATCCTTTTATTAGAACAGCCAAGATTTTCATTAGCTGGGACTCTGTCCCAACCACTAAAAAACAGATGGAAGAGACAGCATCAGATATAAAACTTATGTAATTACCATAAGGACAGATCTCTTGTTGTCTGCTTCCATTCTTCCTCAAACCCTAACCTCCTTTTTTTATTTATTGTTTCTTGTTTCCTTTTATGACCATACTGATTTTTACCTGGATTTGTTTACATGCTCTGATTCAAGCTTCAGAGCAGGCACATAATTAACATTCTACAACCTTTGATTTGTCGTCAATCAGGGGATTCTTCATCCATTACACAAAGTTCAGGCAAACTCGATCTGAGGTAATTATATGGGCAGGAGGGGACTGTGGGTAAAGGGAGGGCCCTGAGCTTTGGATCCAAAGTCTAGCATGGGCGCAGATGGATCCTGGTCAGATCCGTATACCCCAACCATTGAGGAATGGACAGAAGAGACAACATCAGATTGCTGTTACTCCTTCTAATACTGTTGCCCAGATATCTAAGATAAATTCATAAATTCATTTATCCGTGTTCATAGGCCTGGAGACAATTCAAAGAACACTGTTTCTGTAAAATGAGTACTAATGACACCTTCTCCCAACCCCAGATCTAACTTATGTTTAAACAGTTTTAAATGTGTAGACATTCTAGCAGTAAACAGTTTCATAACACAGGAATGATAAGAGTAACAGACTTCTTTATTAAGGAACTGTTACAAGGGTTATTATGAAAATGAATACATATATGCCTATGGGTTAAAGAATTTTTTCATAACTTTTGAGGTTTAATAAGACTTTCAGTGTTTTGTATAAAGTATATATATTGTAGAGAAAATAAATTCAAGTACTTAACACCCATCAACATAGGTAAGGTCTTTTACAACAGGTACACATATGATGAATATTGTTTGTACTGACTCTTGAACTGAGACTTATACATATAGAATGTCATACTGTACTCTGACAAACTGAGTAGTTCAACTAAATTTTTACTATCTCGTAATTAAAGGTTCATAGATTAAAGGTTTAAAGGTTCATAGATTAGTACTAGGCTTACTGCCCTTGTGAGCCATTTTAAGCCTAGCCAATTATCCCCTGTGAGATTCAAACCCTGTACGTTGTGTTTGTAAGGCAAACACCTTAACCATTAGGCCACTCTTCCTCCCAAATGTAAGTAATGCTAGGGATATAAGCATTTAGCCAAGATTTCTCAATGCTCTAACCTTTATTACATCTAAATGCTTTTTAAATAAATGTTTATTTTTTATTTAAATCCTCAAGTTTTTAAATTAAATTTTTACAGAAAACATATGGCCATTTGGTAAAATAGGCCTTCTTACTATCTTCTTATCAAAGTAAAGAACCTGATACTTGTGCAGACTAAAATTAAGTCTATTATTAGATGCCCGTGTGGAAAAATCATAAAGAAAGTTATTAATATTTTAACATCTTGGTATGATATTGCAATAAAACCAATTTTACAGTCATCAGAATATGTATTGGATATTGCTCAAACTGTTAGTTGAAAAAATATACATTAAACAAAAATGGGGCCTGGACAGACCAATGCATAATCCAGTTAAAAAAAGGAAAAAAAAGACTGTAGTCGTATTTTATCAAAGCAGCATATATTGAATAAATCTGATAGTGATTCAAATGCCTTTGCAAGATCCAGTAACACCAATCCAACTTTTAGACCTACATCAATAGCTAATGTAACTTGATAATAAAATTCTACAAGATTTGTAAGTGTATATCTACCTAGGGAAAAAAATATGCTGTCCTACATCAAGTTTGTTCTTACTATTAGTGGAAACTCAAAGAAATTGAACAACACATCTTTCAAAATTTTCACAAGTCAAGAACCTTAAGCTAATAGGTCTATAGTGAAATTCAGCTTATCTCCTTTTCTTCATTATTGGAGTAACTAAGGATATGAGATGCAATACTTCCTAAGTGTTAAATGTTATAACATCAGAAATGTTATCTAGGCCCGTCAATGTGTTAAACCCAACCCTCCTTTATGTTTGATCAATCATAAATAAAGTTATACTAGGATTTGATCCTAGTAATAGTTCACAGGTTTATAGGTGTATCCTAAACCAGTGACCACTGGACCCCTTATAAGCGTAACCATGCAACCCAAATTTGATTTATATACGGAGTGATTTACTGACAGCCTCAGTCCATTAGAGACATAGAAGCCAAACCTGGAGTGAATTTCTGATTACCCATTCATTGGTACAAGCTGCAATTAAAAAGGGAAAGGGAGGAACTCTGCTTCACATAGATAGTGAGCCTGTTCCAGAGAATAGGAATTCTCTGAGAGACATATCTGTCTCTCCAACAACTACTAGTTATGTTGCAAGAAAAAATTAGAACTGATGTTGTTTGTTTTTCAGTTGTGCAAAAGGTTCATTAAAACAGGGTCCAGAGATGCCCTGTATGGCAGGCAAAGATCACCTCTCAGAAGTCTGTATGACATTGGGTAAGGAGATGATAGGGCTTTGAAGTGACCAGTGTAGAACACTGTGTTTATTCCATAAATTATTTTTGTAATGAACCTTTGAGGATGTTCCAGTTGCTGCATGTGGCTGATCAGGTAGATACTGAAGGGGGCATTATACTCTATGATGGGTCTGATGAGGCCCAAGTACAGGGGTATGATGACCTCTCTGGCCATACATGACATGCCCTTGTTTAAAAGTTGAGTAGCACAGAAGGATTTTCTTACTACCTCGGACACATGCTAGTCGAAGGCTAGGTTACAATCTACATGAGTTCTCAGATCCCTGACTAGTGAACCAAATTTAAGGGTGTTTTATTGATGATAACTCTTTCCATGACTTTGCAAATAAGACTAGTCAGACTAACGTTTCTGTAATTTCCAAGATCTGCAGAAGGTCCTCCCTTATGAAGGGGGAAGTGGATGACTGTTACAGCCATCCAGTATGGCACAAAGCCCATTTTAAGACTATAGTTAAATAATGACTCCAGGGGTCCTGATAAGTCATATATTAGACTATTCCGGAGGCATCCTGGGATGTTATTGGGGCCCATTCAGGCCATATTATTGGCCTTAGTGAGTGCAGTCAGTACTTGTTCCCTAGTTATAGCTGGTGGGGTTATGCTGAGGGCATTCTTGAGGGGATGGTTTGGAGTGAGAGAGGGTAAAGTTGGAACTGAATTTGTCTGCTAACAGGTTTGCTATATTGCCAGGCTCAGTGAATGTGGCACCATGAATCACCAGTTCAGCACATTGCTATGTGCTGCTGTATGCTGCCCTTGAGGTTTCTGGCAAAACTTTAGAAGGCCTTATGTTTATCTTTCACCTGGGAAGCTATCTTAACCTCATTGCTGGCTTTGCTTGACCTAATTAGTTCTCTTAGTTGCCTATAACCATTGCCACATGCCATTGTATGGGCATGTAGCCTGTGGAGAGGCTGAGGTAGGAATGCATAATTAGATGGGGGCAGGTTGTCATGTACAGTTTGCAATATGCAATCTGGGTGAACATCTGCCTGCAATGATGCTGTGTTCTGCTGTTAGAGAGGGCCATTTCCACCTGTGTATCTCTGATGGTTGGGATACTGTACCTTACGGGTAGTGTTGTGGGCTCTTTAGGGGGTTAGGTATGCACCGCATGTATCTGCAAGGATGTTAGCAATATCAGTGGGGTCAGCATATTGTGTGCTATATTTCACTGGCACAGTGCAAATCTGTGTGTCACCACGTAGATCCTTGACATAGCCAAAGAAGGCTTTGTGGTTATCTTTTGAATCCTTGCATATTCTCCTGCTGATGTTAGCCTTGGATGATGTCATGAGGGACCTACATATCATACTAATAGTGGTCACAGATGTCAGCCATTTGTGGCATTTGCTGTGTGTCTGGAACACTGTCCTACATCTGTAGTATAGCCTGTTTATTGCAGAGGTCCACCAGACCGGTGTCCTTGTCTAGGAGGAGTGAGTCTTGGTTTACCAGTGATGGCACGATCAATACATCTGAGTAGTGGCCTATAGATTGCATTTTTAAATCTGTCTGTATCTGGAGCAGTGTTTCCCCTTAGCATGGGGGTGGTGAAGCACCCCACTCCTGTCACTAGTAGTGTAAATGTAGCAGTAGGAAAGGTATACACTGTCGCATCTATGGGTGGGGGAGATGCTAGGGTGTGGAAACAGTGAATAGTTCATGGTCAGATCTAACCAGTGACCGGTAAACCTTCACTGTGGTGCACCTGTTGCCCATGTTGGTGATGACCACATCTAGTAGCTTCCACCCCACGTTAGGGAGGTTACCACCTGATACAAGGCATATGAGGTGATATATTCCAGGAAGCGCTGGTCCCGGAAGTGAGTACCGGAGTACATGTCCCAGTTAATGGTATGGTAGTTGACATCGACCACTGCCAGGGTGTGTTAGGACTGTTTTGTTTTCCACTGTCTCCAGGTAGGTAGAGTGGAGGTCCTGGGTCATGGAGGGTGATCCATAGCAGGCCACATTCAACATTGTTGTTGTGGCTGATGTTAGCTGCACGTGGATGATCACAGAGGTATCATGCTGCCCTACTACCCTGGAGGTGTAGGTATCCCTGATGAGTATGGATACAGCCCCTCAATGTCTGTCAGTCCATGTTCCGTGGCTGAAATGTGTGGTATGGGTTGTAGTCTGGTAGTGCTGGTGTGCTATCAGGAACATTAAGACAGATTGCAGTTAATGCACAGATTTTGATGTTGTCCATCCTGAGGAGTGCTGTGAGTGCATGCATGCTGTGATCACAACCTCTGGTGTTGAGTAGCATAAACCACATTGAATCTGCTATTGTGCTGTTTACGGACCTGGTATTCACCTTCTGGACTCTCCTAAATTAGGCACCATA
The DNA here is from genome assembly GCF_019279795.1 of Protopterus annectens. NCBI lineage: Eukaryota > Metazoa > Chordata > Ceratodontiformes > Protopteridae > Protopterus > Protopterus annectens. The sequence continues at coordinate 260,075,412 of NC_056733.1, forward strand.
GGGGCGCCAATAACCTTGGCCAGTATTCCAAAGTGTAAGGCAGACACATAGGCCGGTATGGTATCATTGCATACATGTTCCCCATCTGTGCTTGACTGTCATCTCCCCTGTCGCTAACCTAGTGGTAAGCAATAGAAAACCTTAACTTTATACAAGTCTTCTAGCTTCCAAGATAGGCATTTGGAGTGACTCAGTATCAGTGTTCTGTATGTCCATGCTGTACTCAACTGCTCCCTGACTACATGGTGAGTTCACACTGTATATTGTGATCTGAAGGTCTGTTTATTTGCATATTATGGCTGTGATGGCCTGCACATTAGAGGTGCACAGATAGCTTACTATTTATCTGCCCAAGGCAATTAGAAGCATAGCAACACTGTGTTGGCCTACCCTGCACCATTGATAAAGTAACTGAGCCTCTGTCAAACATAGCCAATGAAGCAATTCCATGCAGAGTTGCAGAAAGCTGTGGAAGACTGGGGTTGTGGAGGGTGATAGTGACACTTACTGATCTAAAGAGGGCATATTAATGTGGCAATTCAACACCATTCAATTCGCCCAACAGGTCTTGCAGCTATCAAACTGGACAGGCTCACCCATCCACTGCCTGTATGGTTCTAGGAAACATGATCCCAGTGGTGTATAGTCTGTTAACCATTCACACAACAAGGTTTCTCTTGAAGTGTGTCAGTGAGGGGCTATGCCTAATGTAGTTAGGAATGTAATGTATTGTCTCACTGTACATTTGTTATATGTTGTTATGTCATGAGTACGTGAAGCTCAGTGAGTTAGGGGGCTTCTGCCCTTTGCTTAGCCTAGCTTACACATAGAAAGCATCTAAATAGGAAATAGGCGGAAGCAACGTTAATGATAACAGTGTAATGGTTACAACATCCGCATAGTATCTGTGCATTTGAGGTCACAATCCCGATAAAAGCAGGGATGTTTATCATGCGCAAAAGTATACCTTAACCACAGCTTGCAGATATAGGTAGTAATCGTCTGTATAATAAACATTCGAATCATCCATATAAACCCATGTGTGCAGGAGAGTACAGTCAACAGAGAATGTAATGTCATGACAGCACATAGTGAGATGTGATGTCACTGACAGGTATATATCTGGAGTAGTTAGCGGATGTGGCCATGTTTGCGCGCACAGGTTATACATCACAGCGTTTGTTTATCTGTGTTTAGCTGCTGCTATAATGTCACACAAACACTGTTAAGTATGCTTACAACTGGGTAAATGAGCCTTACTCTGCCGTAAAAACATTCGTAAGGCATCCTAGGTGTCGAACCCTGGACCATGCACACTATAGGCATGGGACGTACCACTAAGCCATCCGAGGTGTACACACCTTTCACACTCCTGAGACTACACCTTATACCATATGCATTTCACTGTAATGATCACAAATGGGACAGTGGCGTGAACATATGTACAGTACATTGTAATGTACTGTAGTTTGTGAACCAACACATTCCAGTCTAGAGATGTATTACTGTTACAAACTAATACGAAATATATATATATATATATATATATATATATATATATATAGATAAATAAATATATATATATATATATATATATATATATATATATATATATATATATATACCCCACTCGGGCATTATAGATAAGCTCACAAGCTTAAATATAAACCCCTATGTCACTAGATGGGTTGCAAACTGGCTCGAGGACAGAACCCACATGGTTAGAATTGCTGGAGCCATGTCAGACTCCAAACCAGTTACAAGTGGCATCACACAAGGCTTAGTCCTGGGACCTCTCTTGTTCGGTATATATTTCTCGGAGGTACAGGCCAACATGGAAGGACTGTGGCTGACTAAGTTCGCAGATGACTGCAAACTGGGCGCCATAATCGACTCTCCAGCCGACACAAGCATCCTCCAAAAGGGCCTCATAGAAACAGACAACTGGTGCCAGAGCCATGGCCTCAAGCTAAACGCCAAAAAGTGTATAGTCATCCCCTTTGGCAAAAACAAAGTGCCCACAAATTACCACATAGGTGGTAATCCATTAAGTACGGAAGAAGTAATTAGGGACCTGGGGACCCAAGTTGATAGCAATCTCTCATTTGACAAACACGTGGCCAAAGTGGTTAGAAAAACATTTTATATAGCCCACCTAATCATGAAGGGATTCACCTGTAGATCAGGGGAGGACATCGTGCCTCTTTACTCATCCCTCATCAGGCCCATAATTGAGTACAATGCCCTTTTTGGGATGTACCTTACCAGACACCTGCAGCAACTGGAAAGACCCCAAAAGTACTTCACCAAGAGGATCAAAGGGCTCAAACAGATGCCATATGCTGCCCGGTTAAAGAAACTCCAGCTCTACTCAGTGGCATACCACCTGCTCAGAGGCGATCTGTGCCTGACGTATAAAGCCATGTCCAACCCGGAATTAATGGACATGCTGCACCTCAGAAAATCCAAATCCCATTGAGCTATGCGCTCGAGAGACTTGAACCTCAGCACTGAAATAAATAGGACATGCTGGAGGAACAGATTCATAACCCAGAGGCTCCCTTCACTCTGGAATAAAATCCCAGTCCAGGTTAGGCAGAGTCCCTCACTGACTCTCTTCAAGAGGAATCTTGATGAATGGATGGGAGATCGTAGGTTTACCCAGGGTATCACTTCTGTCACTGTTAGACAAAAGGCACAGTATACTAACCTCGAAAAAGGGCATAGCAAAATTAATTTAAATGGGTGGCGAAAGCCAAACACACTCTGGCTAGGCTTATAAATGTCCTAGGGCAGATAGCCTAGTATGAACCTATGAACCTATGAACCTATTTAGAGAGTTTCTGTTTTTATGGGAAATACCCTTCCTGATTTTTGCCAAAATCTTTTTCCCTTTTGTTGTATATCCTATTTACTTTGGGATGCCACAAGGGTGGTTTATTTCTAAGGCTAGTCCTGAGCTTACTTCTGGTAGGTATAGCAGCCTCAATGCAGCCACTGACATGGTTGTACAGGGTTTCTGACAGCAATGCAGCACAGACTGTTGTGTTGTCTGGGTTTAGAGGAGCATTGAATTTTGATTCCATCACTTAATAAAAGTCAATCTGCCCTGAAATAGTTCCTAATTGTTATTGGTTTTAATGGGGTTATGGAATTGATTTTGATTTCAAAGGATACAGCTTTATGTTCAACTTTAACAGGGAGGATGAGATATTGGGGGAAGGTGCAGCATTCTCCCATATTTGTAAGCATTAGGTCCAGTATGATGAAGCCTCTAGTTGATGTATTCATCGTATGGTCAAGGGTGTTTGTACTTACGAAGTCCAGGAATCTCTGTTTCTGCAAATTTGAGTCTGTGTAGGATTCCCAGCCCAGAGATGGGTAATTGAGATCTCCCCTGATAAGTGTCTCCAGTAGGTCCAAGTATGCATTGTGAGCTTATTGGGAACTGGAGGATGACATATAGCTGGCTAGGATACGGTACTGGATTTTGTCGATGGTGATCTGCTTGTGGAGGAATTCCAGTGCGTCATACTGCTTGATCACCTTACAGGTATGATTATTATTGACATATATATTGAAACATCTCCTCCTTTACCCCTTTTCTGTGCAGCTACTAGTCTAAAAGTGTGGAAGGCACTGAAACCTTGCATTGCCGGGGTACTCTCTGTCTTGGTAACTACACAGATGTGTACATTTCCGATTGTGATGAGGGTTTGCAGGGCAGTAGTTTTTTTGTTTAGGCTCTTGGCACTGAGCAGTAATACCTTGAGGTTCAGTTGAGTTGATTTTGCTATGTAGGTAGGTTTGTTAATTTGGCTTTGCTGAAAAAAGGCACTATGGGGGTGGATACGTTTTAGCCAGTATTTGAAAGCATAGAGGGGAGAGGTGTTGACCACCCTTGGCAAAGCAACATCTGTTAACTATGTCCTTCCAAACTGACAAATATCGGATCCCCTTAGAATGACACCAAAAAGCCACTTGTTGAAATCAGTCATTTTTTGCCCATACTGTGGCATCATCCTTGATGATGGTAATATGCTGCTGGGTATTAGGCTCATACCAGCCTGAGACACGTAGCCCAAAAGCTCCATAATGTCTGTCTTCATACATTCCAGGAAAGTACATCTCAAGTCATTTACACCTACATGGACTGTTACTGGTACCTGTGGCATAATGACTTGAGTGCATGCTTGATTGTCATTTTCTGGCTCCAGATAAGCAACTAACAGCTATCTTCTCCTTGTTCAGTCTGGTTAGAGGGGTATCAGTATATCTTACAATGTAGTCCCCTATGACATGACTCCTAAGAAGTGTGTTTATTTGGATTAGGGGCTTAGTGCTTGGGGCTGCACTGAGAGTGACAGTATGTGTGGTGTTAGGTGATGTTTTTTTCTGAGTTCCTTTGGGCTTGCTGAACCATAGCTTTGACAACAGGTGATCTAGGCAGTCTTTGTTATTTAGGAAGATTGCTTTTAAGTGCCTCAGCATACGTTAGTCTATGTGTGCGTTGTGCGCATGGTTTTTACAGCCTGATGTGCACTTGTATATGAGAGTTTACCCTCCAGTGTCATTCTGCAAGTACACCTCTTGCATATTGTGTCTGCTTCTTTAAGGATTATGTGGTAGTTAGTAAACATTAGATAATTGCTACATTGTCTCAAGATGCCCATATCCACCAAGCTGGCTACACAGAAGTTGGGAAATTGCATACCCATACTGTCCAGTCCTTTGATTTGTAAGGTATAAGAGGTGGTGTATTAGGGTTAGAAGGCTATTAAGGGTGCTTTACTGGAGCAGATTATGCTAAACAGTACTAAATGCTAATAACTTTAATGTTTACATAATACTGAATTCAACTAAATCTGTAGGTATTGCCACTTGACTCCCAACTACCTGCTCTAAGCTTGCTGGTGCACAAGGTACTTGCTCTAAATTGCTGGCTTACAGGGTACAGTTTTATGTACCGTTGTTTCTAGGTGTTTCCTACTGTGCAGGGCACTGCTAACCCATGCACACGTGCAAAATTTACAGCAGAAGAGAAGAAACAGAAAACCAACTTATGAGTCCTCTGGCCATTAAAATGACTACACTATGAGTCCTTTTGTGCATTTCCAAACTCAGACAGACCAGGAAAACACCTCCGGGCACAAGATGAATACACCAAATCCTACAAATGTAAAAACATAGTAGAAGAGACCCACAAGTGCAATGCTACCACAAAAAAATTAAACAACTAGCTGGAAATCCCTTGCTAAATGCTTATGTCCCCGTTACCAGTTCCATCTGAGCACATTGTTTGTCATATCAATGAAATTCTGATTAAATATGTTTGCACTTTCTTTAAGCTTTGATATCAACTAAACTTGTTGAACTGCAGATGGTATCTGATTACTTGTTTTAGTCAACATGTTAATAAATTTATAATATAATTTCTTATTTTAGACTATCATGTTAATCTTTTTTTCATACTTAATCTTTTCCTCATGTAGCATCAATTTAACTTGTTTGCTGTTTGTAGATTCATAGGTAATTACAAGGTTAACAATCCCAGGGAGCCTTTTTAAGCCTGGTTATGTTTCCCAAAGGTGAGAATCAAACTCTGTACTTGTGTCTATAAGGTAAACATCTTAACCGTTATGCCAGCCCCCACTGAAATTGATTTTGTTATATTTAGCTGTCCACTTGTTATATTTTTTAAATATTCATTTATTTCCTTTTTATATTGAATAACTAAGTGTTGATTCCACCAAAACTGGCAGATGTGTCTATATTTACTGTATGAATATGCTGCATTTTCTAAATGCTTAAAGTTAAACATTTTTAAGATATAAATATTCCTGATCCCTTACAGTGGTATATCAAGTGTGAGGAGTATCTTTTTATCACTCCATAATTTAGTAGTTTAAAATTATATTTTTTACAAGCAAAGTAAGCTTTTCCTCAAACCTTAACCACAAATATCAATGAATTACGATCTGAATTCTCAACAGACATAGATGTTTTAACATTAGCAATTAATTCTTAGGCATAATTTACAATTATATCCATAATCTGAGTCAAATCACAACTTAAAATAATATAAAAAAAGTCACGTTCAGAAGTCAGTAAGGTAATATAACTATCCCGGTCTAGTTTAAGGTAGTTAAGATCTCAGATCTCAGACAAATACAGTATGTTTATGTTCCAGAAATTTGTTTAAATATTATAAATAATTTAAGACGCTGTCTGGTTTGATTCTCAGCTAGAGCGTCTTCTGCGTGGAGACATGCGTGAATGGGCGTACCTTCGTTGAAGGTTGTGCGTCAGGGCTGGTAACTCGGCACATAAAAATCAACTACCAATCCTTAGTGGACCGGAGTTCCGCTGTGGCGACCCCTAACTGGAAAAAGCCGAAAGACACAACAACAACAACATCCACAGATGGTTTCCTATAAGACACTACACACTTTCAGATCCACAACTAGATTCATTTGCGGTATTCACAGATAGTTAAACAGAAAGCACAGTTATCAGCAAGAAGATAGTTTCCCAATTCTGAGACTTGGCATACGAAATTACAGCTCTCCTGTAAAAAAATATGTGTTGATCCCTGTGCATGGCACACAGGTAGATTAGATCAGGTTACATGAATGCCCTGAATTGCTTTATTCTGCTGCTGTGCATCTACAGCAGAACTCAGCTGCATCTAACAGCTCACGGCCACAAGCTTCTGCAGGTGAACTGCGCACCTATCTCTCAGCTCCCTTTTAGTTCAGAAATGACACTGTATGCATAGTTTGCAGGCTACCACTTTGTTTCTCATGAAAGTGACACCTTCATCAGAAGAGATGTGGCTACTTTCATTTGAAACAGCAGTATATGCTAATGCATGCTTGAGAATGCCTGAATGGTGCATTAAGGAGAAAATTATTCTCAATCTCCTTCACAGCCATTTCAAGGGGTACCTATGGGCTAATAGAGTAGTGCTTTCAACAAAGGAGATAGCTGGTATGACCTGGCTGAGGAACTGTTCTTGGTTACAGGTATCACTGGCCTGTGCTTCCACCCCTAATCTACATGCATGGGAAGCAGAGGTTAGGTAGCATTCCCCTGAATGATATACTAAATGGATAGCACTTTTTTTCTTTCTCTTTCATTCTGTTTTACGTAAAGGACTGTTGTTACTACTAGCAAGTATTTGTCAAGGTCATCTTAGAATTGTGTCTGATATTGTCTGGATCTTCCAAGTCATGAAGTGTTGTGGTGGTTGTGATAGCACTAAAGGTAATATGCTTGCTACATTTGTGTGTGGGCTCCTGCAGGGCCCTGTTCTGAGGTCAGGTTACTCTGCACTGTTTCACTATGCCTGAACACTACTCAGTGGAACCCCCCCCCCCGCCATGTGCAACTGTCATACTCTGTTTTTGTTGGTTAATGTATACGCAGGAGGCACACACACTTTCTTGCTGCCTGTCACACAGCTAAAGGGACAAATGTATGGGACTGTGCCTTGTACTTTACCTTACATTTATTACAATTCTCTGATGTGCCCTTTCACTTTCAGTACAAGCAGAATGTGAGACCAAGTATGATTGTGCAAGTTAAACTTACCAAAGCAGTGAATGATCACTGCTGCAGTAGTCTTAGCTATATGGGTTACATCCTGCTAAGGACATAATACTCTGACAGCTGCTAAAGCTTCAGGGCACATTTCAGATGTCTAAACTGTCAGGCAGATTGAGCTCAGATGACTAAAACACAAGTTTAAGCAGAAAGCCCTTCCGAGCTTTACTGCCACCAAACAGTACACTCCTCTGAGGCTATCGAGTATTGTAGGTTGGCTTGTGTTTTCCTTTGCTGGAAAGATAAGTTCTCTTTGGGAAAAAAAAAACTTCCACTTTTTTGACCTGAAAGGACAATGCTAGGAACAACAAAAATAAATGTCCACACCCTGGCATAAAAAATAACACCAAAAAGGGTGGAGGGAGAGGCTACTGCAACAGTAATCATTCAAACATCTGCTTTTATGATGTTTAACTTACACAACTGTATTATGTTCATCATGTTTATTGCTGCTGCAGTAGCCTTAGCTATATGTTAGATTAACTTAGTTCATGACATTTGGTTGGAAGGAGATGAGTCCAGGAGCCCCCGGAGAAAGATCCTAGCAAACATTGATCTGGACCTAGAGAAGGAATCAAGCCTATAGTGTTTTGTAAAAGAATGTACAGATGACCAAGTAGCAGATTCTAGTATACTTCTAGAATCTAACCCTTTACAAAAAGTCATAGATGAAGCTAAGCCCCTGGTAGAGTGGGCCTTGACCCTGCCTGGAACAGTTTTGATATGGTGAATATACCAAAAGGTAATCGCCTTAGACATTTGGAAATAGTCTGTTTTGACACATGTTGTCCCACCTTACCTACAAGAAATAAACAATCCATTTGAAGATCTAAAAGATTTAATTCTGTCAAGATATTAACTGACTCGTCTGTGGACATTCAAGGTGTTTAGTATCCTTTTTCCCTCATTTTTAGGTTCAGGATAGAAAACGGGGGAATGGACAGTTTGGCTTAAGGTAAACTTGGATACCACTTTCGGCTTAAAAGAAGGATTAGTTCTCAAATAAACCATGTCCCTATGGAAAATGAGACAGGGGTGACTCACCAAAAGAGGTTGCAAATCAGATACTCTTCTTGCAGAAGTCCGATCAATTTTTAAATCTGTATTCCATGTTAAGCACCTCAAGTCAGCCAGATTAGCTGGTTGCAATGGAACAAGTGTTAGGGTCTCTAACACAAAATTAGGATCCCAATGAGAAGCCACCGTTTTTCTTGGACAACTCTTACGCAAAATCCCTTTCAAGAATATTTGAAATGAAACTGCATTGAAAGAAGAGGCTCCGTGGACATACATGCTGAAATGGCTAATAAATGAACAATGACAGTGGAATAAAAAGGCCATAAGATAGTAACTTACACAAATACTGTAGATCCAGGGAACAACTGTCCCTGAATGGGTACTGGTTATATTATTGTCACCAACTAGAAAACCACGTCCTCAGTAATCAGGTGCCTAAAAGGAATTAAGACCCTATCATAAAGGCAGTTAGTTGAAGTTGATTAATGTCAGGGGGTGTATCAGACACCCCTGTTCTTGTGTGAGTAAATCCAGTCTGTGAGGCAGCTTTTGGTAGTTGCCCTTGGACATTTCCAGAAGAATGGAGAACCATGGTTGCCTGGGTGAGAATGGAGTCACCGCAATGATCTTTTCCTTCTCAATCTTTAGAAGTACCCTGGGTATTAGTGGAAAAGCATACAGCAGTATTCCTGTCCAAAGAAAAGAAAAGGCATCTGCTTTCTAGGCCTTCTCGCATGGAGTCCTGGAACAGAATCTTGCCAGGTGATTGCTCAGACAGGAGGCATTGAGATTTACTTGAGGAACTCCCCATAGAACAATCATATCTTGGAATCCCCCAGATCAAGTTTTCATTTCTGATGGTCAGCCCTAGTCTTGATGAGCTTGTCTACCGCTCGGTTTCACTATGATGGAATGTAGGATGCCTGTAGAGTGAGATTTTGCTGTGAAGCTGTATACCAAGCTAAAATGGCTAGTCTGTAAAGGAGGTACAACCTAGTTTCTCCTTGTTTGTTGATGTACCACATGACTGTGGTATTGTCTGTAATCACTTGAAGAGGTCATGGGCCCAAAAAATGGTTCAGAGTTCAGTGCCTTTATCAGGGCAAGCATCTCCTTGCTATTTTTGTGCTTACATCTGTCCTTGGCATGCCACACCCCCTGCACTTTTATCACTCATGGAACTGCTCCCAAAGCAAAGTCCAAAGCGTCTGTGGTGACTGACTGCTTTGCAGTAGGGAGGGAGAAGGGGAGACCTGGATTTAAGGATATCTGTTCTCTCCACCAAAGGATTTCTCTTCTAACAAATGTCAGCAGTGGGATTTGAAAAGCTAAAAGGTACTGATTGTGGAATCAAAGAGTTTTCATATACCACTGTATTTTTCTCATATGGAGTCTTGCTAGGGGTATTATAAGAATCATAGATGCCACAAGACCCAAAATCCTGAGGTACTCCCATGCAGTGACTGAAGTCTGAGTGGAAAACATTAGAAATAGATCCAGATAAAGATTTTTTTCCTATGGAAGAAAAGTTCTGAACTGCGATGTCTACATCCCATGAACACAATCCTGTGTGAAGGAATGAAGAAAGACTTGTTAATGTTGGAATCCCAGCTTGAGTAAGAAATCCCCGAGAGACAGATTCCTGACACTTTGAAAAAAGACTGCAAAGATAAGTAAGCTGTCTAAATATGTAAAAATGTGGATACCCTGAAGCTGCAATGAACTATAACTGGAGCTGGACACTTTGTCAACACTCTTGGTGCAGTGGATAGTTCAAAGGGTAAGGCGGGGAACTGATAATGTGATCTAGATGCACAAAACCTTAAGAAATGTCTGTAGTCTGGATGAATAGAGAGGTGATGATAAACATCTTTTAAGTCTAGTGTTGCCAGGAAACTTGAAAGTGTAAGAAAGGTAACAGGTTGTAAAGTGACATTATTTTGAATTTGAGCACGATCACAAACAGGTTTAGGAAAGAAAGAAAGAAAGAAAGAAAGAAAGAAAGAAAGAAAGAAAGAAAGAAAGAAAGAAAGAAAGAAAAAGAAAGATCCAGAACTGGTCTCCAAGCATTTTCTTTCTTTGGCACTAGGTACATTCTTGAATAAAATCCCTCATCCCCCCGGAAGGAGGAACTGGTTCTATGACTTCTTGGGACAGCATGTGTTGAAGAACCAGTGGAATCTGGAGGATGAGGAATGCCCCCCTGGAAGGGAGGAATTTTCTCTGATTGCCATCTGTAACCTGGATGAATTATCTTCAGAACCCATTTGTCTGAAACAATCTGTTGCCAAAGAGAAAAGTGGAGATTCAGACTTCCTGGAAGAAAAGAGGGCCCAGGGTGGGAGGGAGTCACACAGTTAGTTTCTTGAACAGCCATTCAGACTTGACTGACTGTCCTTGGTTTTCACAGGTTTGAGACTTCTTTTGGGAAACCCCTTGCCATTTGTTTTAAACATCTGTTTGTCTGTATTTTGTTGAGACTGCTTATTCTGTTTTTTTTGCCAAATCTGGATGAGGAGAAAATTTGGAAAAGAAGGTCTGGAAAATCTTGAGAGATTCCCTGGATCAGCTTGCCCCTTTCATCACACTTATTGATCCCCTCTGCAGCAGAGGGGCCAAACACTAAATCTCTATCCAAGGGAGAACTTAAAATCCTAAATTTTAACTTAATCTGGAAGGTTCTGAGAATGCAGCCCATGCAAACCTTCTCAAAATAGTACCAGTGGCCATAGTCTTGGAAAAAGTATCAACAGTCATAAACACTGTAAACAATGAGTAGTGACATGAGCAATAGAAGAAACTAAGTTATTTAAAGCAGATTTTTACTAACAAGAAGACACTGCAGATAAAGCATTCTTCATACTTTCACAATTGATCAGAACAAACTTTAACATATGAGCTGGACAATTCAAAATTCTGAAATTCAAAGTTGCAGAAGTATACACTTTTTTTCTCATAGCTTTTCCACCCTTATCAGAAAGAGGAGGATTGGAATTAACTAAGTGCTTAGCAGCAGTGAGATCAGCTAAAGCTATAGCTGCTGGTCAGGTTTGGGAATAGTGTATAAAAATTTGAAAGACTGAAGAACTTTATACATCCTATCTTTTTAGGGACAGCTGGCTGACTATCAGGCAATCTGTAGGCAGCAACACACATATCCTCTGACAAAGATAGAACAGAAAGAATGGGAGTAGATTCCTTAAAATCCTTCTGTTAACAACTGGTAGTATTTTCTGAGGGTCTGAGAAATGTTAGTGTTCTCCCACTGAAAACACTGGCACATTTTAGCAATAGTCTCAGAGAAAGAGGAACCCGCAAAGGGAAAATCTCAAACGGAGTACTCCTCTGAGACTGAATCAGAAATCTGAGGGAAAAAATATCCATCTCTGCATCTTCCAGTTAAGATTCGGGATCTTGAATTGCTTCAGGAAAAGAGGAATCCCTCTTTGTTTTACCAGAAACTACTTTACAAGAGGAATCAATAGCCTGAATTAAACTGTGTACAAGACTCAAGTAAACTACACATACTTAAAGAAAACTGAGGAAAAAGGTCACACAGACAAACCAATTAATAAAATCTACAAGAATAACCTAGCCAAGCTAGAGTTTTCAATGTGTGATACCTTAAACCTCCTTTAATATGTGAAGGCTGCCAGCCCAGCCAGATAGAATTTTGTAGATAATTCTATGTCATTGTAAACAATATAATCCACAGGCTGTTTTACAAATGTAAGAAAACTAAATGTAAGAAAAACTGTGTTACAAGTTCTGAACTTCTAAAATGTAACCACAGTGCACCTGCCGGAAGAAAGCTGATAAAGTAAAGCATTTTATGACTGTTTGATCTCAAAGCTTGGAGACAGAATGTCTGGATGAAGCAATTCCTTCTATTCTTTTGGGAAAATAGTTAATTGCAAGGTTTTACATGTATAATGTCTTTTATTGCTGTGGCTTCCTGGCCAGGTGCAAGCTTACTGAGAAAATTAAGAAAAGTAAATTTAGCATTTCTGGTAACCTGGGAACCAGAGAAGTATCAAGAATGATGTAATCTAAAATGAGTCAGCAGTGCTGTATTATCAATTTAAGAGATCTCAGAGAGAAAAGAGATAGCATTTTGCATTTGTCTTCAGAACTGACAACTCCCCAGTACTCTGCCTTTGCTCTGTATGTAAGTAGGATTTTAAACTTTAGTGTCTCTCTTAGAAATATAATTAGAAAATAGTAAGTTTAGTCTAGCTGTTTTCTATATTTATGTCAAACTATTCTACACTATTATTTGTAAGCATTTTCCTGTGATCTCTGAACTCTTTACTAGCACTCTGTTGAATCGAGGAGATTTGTCTTGTGTTTTTATTGTTTATTATTAAATATTTTTAAACTTTTCAACTGTGGCTGTTTTGTGTAGAGATAATTTAAGCTCGAGAGTACATTGTATGTATATAGTGATACTGTACAAAGCCACTCCAATAACCCTTAAAAGTTCTGGTTACACATACTAACTGGATAATAACACTGCACAGTAAAATTGGACCCCTTTGGGAAGGGACTTATTGGTAGCTGATAAACAGGGGTGCTGGTGGCAGTGAATTACTACCTTATAGCCTGGACAGAAGGGGCACAGTTAGTGAACCTGTGCCAGCCTCCACAGGAGTGTCTGTGTGGTTGTATATACATCATATCTCAAAGTGTGTGTGTGTGTGTGTGTGTGTGTGTGTGTGTGTGTGTGTGTGTGTGTATGTGTGTGTGCGCGCGCATGTGTGCTTGTGCGTGTGTGTGTGTGTGTGTGTGTGTGTGTGTGTATGTGTGTCAACTACTTGGGCAGAGACATGAAGCACTGCTTGGACAGAGGGAGTGCTGGGAGGACTTTGCTTGAAACCCTGGCTAAGGACTCCACTCTATAGCTGTGCTAGTGGGGAGTCTTACTGGGGATCTGGAGAGAAAGGGAAACCATCCCCAGACTGACTTCTCTTAAGAGGAAATTGTACTTTACTGTGTGTGTATTTGTTATCCCCCCCAATGTGGACGCCCCTCACTGGTGCTCATTCTGAGGATTGAGGCTCCTTGGTTACTGGGTCAGTGCACGGGTGTCACATATTAATTGGTTGGCAGTGGTGGGATATCCACACCACATATTAATTGTTTGGCAATTCACCTGTAGTGGTGTGGATGGGTTTATATTATAAGTTTGAAGTTTGAAAACTTTGAATGTCATATGATTGACATCATATGAGCGAAGTTTTCAAACTTCAAACGGTTTAACAGAGATCACAGTGGGGAATATTTTCCTTCACTTTAATGTAGTGCGATCTCGGAGTTGATATATTTAAGTAGCGGGGGTGCAGAGGGGCTTGCCCCCTGCATAGAATGTTCAGGTAGTTTTTTTATTTTTAGTTTGCTTATATTTTATGTTCGATGCTTGACAACTTCACTCATATGGAGTCGATCATATGAGTTTCAAAGTTTTCAGACTTTGAACATATAATATAGACCCGGTGTGGATTGTAAATTCCTGTCTCTTGTGTACAGTGATCATTGAAGGTGTTTTTGTACTCAAAATCAGCCACACAGTGAATATTCAGAGTTCAGATCAAAACTGTTTTATTTCTTTTGTTAGCTTAGTTAGTGAGGGAGGGCAAGCAAGCATGTCAGCAGAGTATGGCAAGCTAACAAGGAGCCAGTTGGCTGAAATGTGCCAGGCTAAGGGACTGGTGCATGGAAACCTGACTAAGGCAGACATGACTGCAGTTTTGGTCACAGCTGCATCAGAAAACAGCAATCAGGAGGACGATCAGACTAGTTGTGGAGATGTACAACACTCAGAGAATGGACAGCTCAACCTTTCTGCAGAGGACTTAAAAATCCATCTGGAGCTAAAGAGACTTGAGTTGGAGGCCAGGCATTTTGAAACAGACGCAGCAGAGAGACTGCGATGTCTAGAGGCTGAGGCGAATGAGAAACTGCTATGCCTGGAAGCTGAGGAGAAGGAGAGGCAGAGGCAGCATGAAAAGGAGATGCTGACTCTTCACCCGAGTTATGGAGGTAATGGGGAAGGGAGTAACTGGACTCCAGAAGCACAAAAGGTCAGTAAATTTCTTCCGCAGTTTAAAGAGGGAGATAATTTTGATAGTTTCATTCATATGCTTGAGAGGGTATGTAAACAGTATGATGCTGACTGAAGGCTATGGGTATGGTTCCTGACCCCCTTACTCCACGGTAAAGCTGTAACTGTGTTGTCTAAACTTTCTGATTCCGATTTTTTTGATTATACTGCTATTAAGAATTGTCTGTTAGAATTTTCTAAGCTAACACCTGAAACTTATAGGAAAAAGTTTCATGAGCATAGACACAAGGCAGATGAAAGTGTGTGTGAATATGTTGTTGAACTGAGAACTTATTTTCATAGGTGGGTGAATGGGTGTCAAGTCACCACTTCTGAAGGGCTGGCAGACCTTTTGGTGAGGGAAAAAGCCCTTAGCACTTTTCCTGAGGACATGAGGATCTGGTTAGCTGATAGACAATATGCTACTTCAGATGAGTTGGGGAAGAAGGGAGGCCTATACCTAGTATGCAGGGCATCCCTGCACACGAAAGGGATCCCCAGTACTGCTCATGGGTCTAAAGGAACCCATGGTGGGCAGCCCAGACTGCCCAACAGAATATGCCAGTAGTAGGGGAAGCCACTAGTCCAGGTACATGTCCAGGACCTAGGGTTAAATGTTTTGAATACAACTAGTGGGGTCATGTGGCATATAGATGTCCCCAGAGGCAAGGTGAGGAACAAAAGATGAGAGAGCCAGTAAGTGGGAAAGACAAAATGTCAACAGTAGGTTGTCTTGAGACAACAAGGGTACCAAACTACCACAAGAGGGTATATCATAGTGAATGGCAAGGAGGCCATTGCTAAGAGAGACATAGCCTCTGACATAACCATTGTGAAGCCTGCAATGGGTACAGAGGAGAAATACTTCCTTGGGCAGCCTACTCCAGTCAGAGGTTTTGGAGGCACCCCATTCCAAATATCTTTGGCTAGGGTTCACTTTGACTTGGAGGGTGTAAAAGAAGCAAGCAAGTAGGTGTATTTGAGGATATCCCTGCAGATGTCCTGATAGGAAATTATTTTGATAAGGCAATACCAGGTGTTTGTGCAGTTACATGCAATCAGGCTTGGAGACAAGCGTGTGGGTCTGGTAGCCTGGAGGAGATCCAGACAGACTGAGGTGATTACTTCAGGGAGAGAGCTACTATGTAGCAGTGAGACTGAAGGTGAGTCACAGCTGCTTGTGGGTACTGATGTTCCCTTGGACAGAGTGACTGCAAAGGTAGAGGTGAGTAGTAGTACCCAGGCTGACAGTGAATCACCGCTGTCAGAGGATGCCAGACTTCCTGTGGAAGGGGAGCTGAGAAGGGTTACAAAGACAGAGTTGAGACAGGCTCAGCTCTCAGGCCCTACATTACAAGGCCTGAGGCAGGTAGCTAGTGAGGCACCCAATTCTCAAGGAAGGGGGGAATCTGTATACTGGGACAAAGGGTTACAGTATAGAGAGTGGACCCCTGAGGGAGGGCTAGAAGGTGAGAGGATACAGCAGTTGGTAGTGCCTACAGCTTACCATCTGGCGCTTCTAGCCATAGCCCATGATATTACGTTTGCAGGTCACATGGGCATAAAATGTACAAAGAGACATATTATGCAGAACTTCTATTGGTCTGGAATTTACAGAGATGAAACAGGGTACTGCAGGACCTGTGAGCAGTGCCAAAAGGTAGACAAGGCAGGAGACAAGGTGAGAGCTGCTTTGATGCCTTTGCCTGTGATTGAGGAGCCATTTCAGAGGGTAGCTGTGGATATTGTGGGGCCTCTGAGTACCCCAAGTTCCACAGGGAAAAAGTATATCTTAGTGGTAGTACATTATGCTACAAGATACACTGAGGCAGTGGCTATGTCTTCCATTGAGGCAGAAAAGGTGGCATCCCAAAGGAAATACTGACTGACAGAGGTGCCAATTTAATGTCAGGCTTGCTGGCTTGTCTGTATAAGTACTGTGGGGTGAAGCACCTAAACACCACCACTACCATCCCCGCACTAATGGTCTTCTTGAGAGGTTAAACTCTACAATCAAGTCCATGTTATGGGCATTTGCAGACCAGTTTAAGAGGGAGTGGGAAAAATATTTGCCCCATCTGTTGTTTGCTTACAGAGAGGTTCCCCAGGAATCCATGGGGTTTTCACCCTTTTATGGGCATAGGGTGAGAGGACCTCTAGATATAATTCCTGAAGAGTGGGAAGGTGAGTGTGAAAGTCACAAGGAGAGTGTTGTGGCATATGTCCTAAACCTCAGGACAAGGCTCAGCGAACTCATTGACTTGGCCCAGGAGAACCTGGCAGAAGCTCAACAGCAGAAAAAGGTCTGGTATGACAGGAATGCTCGAGCTAGAGAGTATGCTGTAGGGCAGCAGGTAATGGTTCTCATACCTGTCAGACACAACAAGCTGCAAGCAGCTTGGGAAAGAACCAACAAGGTGGTAAGAAAGGTAAGTGATGTTAACTACATGGTGGAACTGCTAGGCAGGAGGCAGGAGCACAAATTGTACCATGTTAACATGATGAAACCTCATCATGATAGGGAGGCCCTTGTGTTGAGAATTTGCAGTGGGTTGCAGGAGGAGTCTGAGTGAGATCTAGTGACTGATCTCCAAAGTGAGGCTCAGACTGACACCTCAGTGGAAGGAGTAGCAATGTCCCAGCAGCTATCTCCTACCCAGGTTCAAGAAATCCGAGCAGTGTTACAGGAGTTTGGGGACATGTTCACTGGGAAACCAGGGTGCACCCACCTGGTGCAGCACCAGGTGGATACAAGACCCAAAAGACCTATTAGTCAGGCCCCTTATAGGGTGCCTGAGAGAGTCAAACAGACTCTGAGGGAGGAGATACAGGAGATGTTGGAAATAGGGGTAATTCAAGAGTCCAACAGTCCCTGGGCCTCCCCAGTGGTGCTGGTGCCAAAGAAGGATGGCAGCACCAGGTTCTGTGGGGACTACAGGAAATTAAATAGTCGCACAGAGTCAGATGCTTACCTCATGCCTAGGACAGATGAGGCCCTAGAGCAGCTGGGTGTGGCTAAGTATCTTACCACCACTGATCTCACCAAGAGTTTTTGGCAGGTGTCCTTGACTCCCAGTGCTAGAGAGAAGTCAGCCTTTTGTGACTCCTTTTGGCATGTATGAATTCACAAAGATGCTGTTTGGGATGAAAAATGCCCCAGCAACTTTCCAGAGGCTGGTAGATCATATCCTAGCAGGAGCAGGAGGGTTTGCCCTTACTTACCTAGACAATACTGCCATCTACAGTCATTCCTGGCAAGAGCACATTCAACATGTCAGGGAGGAGCTGGGCAGACTGCAGAGGGCAGGGTTGACCATTAAGCCCGGCAAACATCAGGTGGGTATGACAGAGGTCTCCTACCTGGGCCATACAGTGGGGAGTGGGAAGATCAAGCCAGAACCTGCCAAAGTGGAAGCCATTCAGGCATGGCCTGCACCTGTTACCAAGAAGCAGGTGAGGGCATTCTTAGAGACAGCAGGGTACTACAGAAAGTTAATCCCCAGTTATAGTACTATAGCTGCTCCCCTCACAGACCTGATAAGGAAAAACAGGCCAGATAAGGTAGTGTGGACCACAGCAGGTTAGCCGGCATTCCAGAAGCTTAAAGAAGATTTGGGAGGACCCCCTGTGTTAGCCAGTCCAGATTACAGAAAATAATTTGTTGTGCAGGTGGATATTTCGTACCACGGGGTGGAGGCTGTACTTAGCCAGATTTCTTCAGAGGGAGAAGAGCACCCAGTGGTTTATTTCAGTTGCAGGCTCTAACACAGGGAGGAATGCTATGCAGCTGTAGAAAAGGAATGCCTAGCTATAGTGTGGGCATTGCAAAACGTCAGCCTTATCTATATGGAAGGAAATTCCCTGTAGTTACAGATCACAATCTCCTAACATGGTTAAACTGAGCCGGCCAGGAAAATGCTAAGCTGCTAAGATGGAGCCCAGGGTTGCAAGCATATGCTATGTTAGTGCAGCACCACAGTGGGATTAGCAATGCCAACGCAGATGGGCTCTTAAGACAGAGAATGGGGTAAGGTATACTCAGATAGACCTAACCTTCTCAAGCAATGTTTCTCAAGAGTCACTTGAAAAACTAGCTTGAATTCTCAGGGGAAAGATATATGAAGGCTGCCAGCCCAGTTAGATAGAATGTTGTAGATAATTCTATGTCATTGTAAATATTAATATAATCCACAGGCTGTTTTACAAATGTAAGAAAACGAAATGTAATAAAAACTGTGTTATATGTTCTGAACTTCTAGGATGCAACCACAGTGCACCCTGCTGGAAGAAAGCTGATAAAGTAAAGCATTTTATGACTGAATGATCTCAAAACTCGGAGACAGAATGTCTGGATGAAAGAATTCTTTCTATTATTTTGAGACCAGAGTTAATTGCAAGGTATTACATGTATAATGTCTTTTATTGCTGTGGCTTTCTGGCCAGGTGCAAGCTTACTAAGAAAACAAAGAAATGCAAATTTAGAGTTTCTGGTAGTCTAGGAACCAGAGAAGTGTCAAGAATGATGTAATCTAAAATGAGACAGCAGTGATGTATTATCAATTTAAGAGATCTCAGAGAGAAAGGGATAGCATTTTGCATTTGTCTTCAGAACTGACAACTCACCAGTACTCTGCCTTTGCTTTGTGTGCAAGTGGGATCTTAGACTTTAGTGTCTCTCTTATAAATAGATAGAAAATATTAAGTTTAGTCTAGTTGTTTTCTATATATATATGTCAGACTATTCTACAGTATTATTTTTAATCATTTTCCTGTGATCTCTGAACTCTTGACTAGCACAGTGTTGAATTGAGGAGATTTGTCTTGTGTTTTTATTATTTATTATTAAATAGTTTTAAACCTTTCAACTGTGGCTGCTTTGTGTATAGATAATTTACGCTCTTGAGTACATTGCATGTATATAGTGATACTGTACAAAGCCACTCCAATAAGCCTTAAAAGTTCTGTTCACACTTACTAACTGGATAATAATACTGCACAGTAAAATTGGACCCCTTTGAGAAGGGCCTTATTGGTAGCTGATAAACAGGGGTTCTGGTGGCAGTGGATTACTACCTTATAGCCTGGACAGAAGGGGCACAGCTAGTGAACCTGTGCCAGCCTTCCCCAGGAGTGTCTGTGTGGTTGTACATAGATCATATCTCAAAGTGTGTGTGTGTGTGTGTGTGTGTGTGTGTGTGTGTGTGTGTGTGTGTGTGTGTGTGTGTGTGTGTGTATCAGTTACTTGGGCAGGGACATGAAGCACTGGTTGGACAGAGGGAGTGCTGGGAGGATTTGTCTTGGAACCCTGGCTAAGAACTCTACTCTATAGCTGTGCCAGTGGGGAGTCTTATTCAGGATCTGCTGAGAAAGGGAGAAAACAGCCCCAGACTGACTGTGATCTCTGTGTGTTCTTAAGGAAAATTGTACTTTAGTTTGTGTGTATTTATCATAACCCTCAATGTGGATGCCCCTCACTGCTGCCAGTGGTGAGGATTGAGGCTCCTTGATTACTGGGTTAGTGCACGGGCATTACAGAGGACCATGGGATATATGCAAATGACCTCTTAAAGACATCAAGTGTTTCAGCTATACAGCTTCAGAAAGTCCATGACTTTTTTACATTCAAGAAAATAACAACAAACTCCACTAGCTGTGGCATGCATGTTTTGGCCTTCTTATGACCTTGTTAGCACAGCATAATTGGACTGTTTGGCTATACTTTAGAAACCCAAGGTCTTTACACCCAGATGATGATCATAACCATTAAGGTGGCTGCAAAATATCCCAACTAACACAGACAAATCAATTAATAAAATCACAAGCTGATCATCGCTTTGTGAAAGCCTTAGAGGACAGTACTCTTCAGCAGCAGTAAAGCTCTAAAGGGCTTTGCGTTCAAACTTGTCTTTTAGCCAGTTCAGCTCAAGCTGCTGTTTGGGCACTTAGAAGGTATCTTGAAGCTTTGAAAGCAAGCCAGCTGTTATATCCTTGGCAGGCTACAACCCACATAGCTAAGACTACTGCAGCGATGATATGCCTACCAAAGGTAAAGCTTGTGGCCAGCCGTGGTTAGTTTCCCTTACAAGTGATGCCATGTGCTTTATGTATATGCATTCACTTATGACAAACATTTCATTTCCTCAGTGCAGGTCTGGATGACAGATTTACTCAGCAGAAACTAAAATGTTTCCTGCCCCTTCTGAGGCTGTGTCTGATGTACATGACAGCGACAGCGCTGGAAGTACTTTGAAGGAGGTGGGGCTGGCCCATCACTGGCAGGTAAATCACCTCTGTTCCCTGAAGTATTCAAGCTGCATCTGCAGCATGTGGTGGAATCTCCATTGGAGATCGATGGGCAGATATATGGCTCAGATGGGGAGTCTCCTGCAGTAGATTACAGAGATGCTCATCAGCCTGCCCCCAGCACTGCACCACCACCTGAGTGTGTAGTCTGTACTACTGGCTACCATGATCCATCACTGAATGAAAGATCATCATAACACCCCTCTGGGATGAGGCAGCAGATGGCACACCACTGCTCTGGTCCTACTCTATCCTTAGCCTTGTTTGGTTCATTCCTCTTGTGTCACATCCTGTATCCTGAACACTGGCCAACCCTCCTCATTACCATTTATGTACTCTGTTTGTCTCCATCCTTCCCACATCTTCCTATTCTAGTGTGTTCTCTTTCACCAGTTTGTCTGCACTACTCTAGCTGTATGTGTCTGTCTGCACCTGTACATTCTCCTTTATCACTTTCCTACCCTTTTTACACCTTTTCCCTTTCACTCTTTCCTTCTCTGACCATTAAAAAAGAGGCAACTATCTATGGAAAAAGTGCTGTCCTTGTCCCCCTGCATCCCGCTTACTTGTATATGTTTTCCTTTTGTCTGACTCTTTTCTTGCTCTTTTGCTTTTTTCTTCTTTATTGTACTTCCCTTTTCTTACTTTTTTATGCATCTAGCAAGTGTCCCCATATGCAGATACCAAGGTAGTACAGCTATAAATATTGAATAGAGTCATAACATTCTTTGTGAAGCTTTGTGTAACTTGAGAAATGCTACCATGTGCAGCTTAGCTAATGCAAGCACTGCTTTTTAAATGAGTTGCCTCAATCTGTGAATTCACATTTTCTATTCATGTCAGATCGCACAATGGAGTATGTGACCATTAGGTAGGGTGTGGCTTATCCGCTTATCCTTCTGTGTGAGAATTTCACTGGATGGCCATGTCCATTTACACAGTAACAGTGGTGCTCATTTATACACCTTGAAATGATGACAGCTCCGCATAAGTAGTGCACACCCCCATTTGGACAATTACTGTCTTCTTGTGCTACTTACCTGAACAACCGCAGTGTATCTCTGTGAATCCTGGTCTAAAATTAATGATGCTCCTGGTATGCTAAAACACAACTAGCCATTCCACTAAAAGCAAACATTTCTCAAAATCAAACCCAGCATTCAGAAATAAGATGAAAGGCATTAGCACTGTACAAACTGCCAGTAAATAAGACACTTTGGCAGCTTTCTCTGCCCTCACTCTGATTAATGACTGCATATAATGATAAGATATCTAAAGTCACAACATTGTCATCTATAATAGAAATATGCTTAATTTTCTTAATTAAAACAACTGAATCAAGAATAAAACAAGGCAACCTTATGATCAACTGAGACAGATAACGGTTCCAACTCTGAACCATTAGAAGACACAACAGGGTGCAAAGATAGATCACGTATGCTCTTATTAATTTTATATATTCCATAAATATAACCTGATTGGATTTTCTACTGTTAAATCATCATATGCAATAGCATTAATTAAATAACTGGAAACTATATCAAGAAAGAATGTATTAATATTTTTGTATGCAATGTTTATCTCTTGCTTCACTGTTTAACAATAAAAGTTACCACCAGTTAGTTAACAGAATATTCATGTACTTGATAACAAGTGTGCTACCTTTATCAGCTTTCATTATCCTAATGGCTTTGGTTTTGCTTAAATCATGCAAAGCAGTTCTTTGTTCAGATGATAAATTATGAATATGCTTCTTAGGATAACACTTAAGCAAAGCCCTAATATTACTCTCCCAAGCATTTTCAAAATCATTTATAACATCACTCACAAAAGGCTTATAACAGCTGGGCTTTTTAA
Source organism: Protopterus annectens (assembly GCF_019279795.1). Classification (NCBI taxonomy): domain Eukaryota; kingdom Metazoa; phylum Chordata; order Ceratodontiformes; family Protopteridae; genus Protopterus; species Protopterus annectens. The sequence goes on from NC_056733.1 coordinate 260,098,294, forward strand.
CACTGTAGTCAGTTTATAAACTAAGCGACTTATCTTGATTAAATTTAAGTCTGAGTTATAACTTTCTGATGTAGTCCTTTAAACCTGTAATAATGCCAATAATATCCACACATTCAGTGGGGACAAAATTCAAGCCTTTGCCCAGCACTTGTGTGTGAAAGAAATAAGCTAAATAAATTATAAATACATGAATCATCCACTTTTATACATTTTATGACCTTACAGCATTTGCGATGGTATTGACTTGTGTTGTACTATACTGTGAAACACTGACTGATAGACATTCTGCTATGTCTGATGTTAAAAGGTTAGCTTCCATAACTGGTTGTAGGTCCCGGCTGTGTTTGTTGATTGGCTGACCACTGACCTATCTGAAAAGACCGTTGTTCCACAATGCGATCTTTGACTGGTTGAATTCTTACTGGTGTTGTCACAATTTGTCTGTTCTCTAAAAAATGTCATCATTCCTACTAGTGTAATAATTATTAACTGATGACTGACTGGCAGCTGGCAATGAAGCTTTTAACATCTGAATTAATCATAGTACTATCGCTAATGTCTCATAACAGTTTTCTTTCTTTCCTTTTGTTTTGTAATGTCTTTCATGACAACTTTATCAGCTTGGTCTTATAATTTATTGTCAATAGTATTAATAGGTACAATTGTCTTAAGGGTACTATAATTTGATTCAGTTTGTGATTTTACTCTGAGGATAACTACATAATTATATTTCAGCAACAACTCTGAATCCATGCCTATTTTACAGTTCAGTGAGCTCTACTATTTTTTAATTTACATCTTTGCCAGTTAGTAATTTTATCATTCACTAGCCTCTCACAACCTGCTGCACTGAAAGCAGTTTTAGTTTTAAAGTACCGTTTTCAAAAAATAAATAAATGAGTGTAGTGATGCGTCATCATTACTACTGTTGTAATTGTAATATAAAGTTAAAACAAAAATGATTTGAGGGTAGAGTTAATAAATTTCATAACAAATCATCTCTTAGCCATTACTTTTACTTTGCAGGTCTGCATTCATAGTCATAAATTTATTACAGCTGCATTCTGTATATTTTATAAAAATAATAAAAAAAAATATGAAGAAACTTCTCCATTAATTTGTTGGCTAGTTGCCCAAGTATGAGAAAAATCTCATTGTCTCAGAATAGTCGAAGTCAGTGTTTAATATGACTAAAAGTGAAAATAAAGATGCATGCAGCAGATGGAACACCCACAGAGATACCTTACTGAAAGGATTCAAGGTTGAAACAATACATACAGCATGGACTGACTCAAGGTCCTTTGACTACACCCAGTATCATACAGACTGCTAAAAGGTGATCCTGTGTCTGGCATACAAGGCATCCTCTGACCCAATACTGATGGATTTACTGAAAATCAGCAAGCCAGATGGCATCAGAAATACTTGGTCTAGGGAAATAAACCTATTTTGCAACATCAGCAGAATGGTTTGAAGGGACAGATATATCTCACAGATGATTCTACTGCTCTGGAACAGACTCCCCATCCACATAAAACAAAGTTCATCCCTGTCCATATTCAACAGGAACTTGGATCTCTGGATGTGAAATAGAATATTTATCCCAGAACTGCCCCCTGTACTACTAATGGAAAGGGAGAGCTCCTAAATGCTTTATTCCATACATGAGTCTCCTCAAATTATCTATGGTATGATCTCAGTTATTCTATTTAGGGGTGATATATATATATATATATATATATATATATATATATATATATATATATATATATATATATATATATATATATATATATATATAATATATATATATATATATATATATATATAATTATCGACCATTGGCTAATCTCTAACCAAATGAGATAGGTTCATTTGAGTACAAAATGGGAAACTGGATAGGCTTAAAATGGCCTGCAAGGGCAGCTAGCAGAGTAGTTACCTATGAACCTATAAAAACACTGACTAAAAACCCAAGGGTTAGAAATTAACTGGAAACACTGAAATAAAAATGAAATGCAAATAGACTGCTTCTAAACAAATTAGCACTTTATTCAAAAACAACAAAGCAACAACAACAAAATGATGCATCCAAAACAAATCAGAAGTTAGGTTATTAGCACTTCCCATTTTACTGCTGAAGCAAGTTTTCACTAGTGAAGTTAATACACTGAAAGGACAAATTTGCTACTCCTGGGTAACTTGAGAGTGACACAGGTAAGATACTGGTAGAAATGATTGCACAAAGAAATAGTAAATATTGCCCTTTGGTCAGTGAACTAGATTATCCAAGTCCTGGACTTAGAAGTACTGTACCATTTAGGAATCTGACCACAGTACTAACCTTTGCTATAGATTCAAAAGCAAGTAACAAACCAGGAAAAAACACTGGAATACATTAAGTGCTCAAAAAGAGCTGGTACAGATAGTGTATGGTACTCTGACTTTTACTAATAAAAGGAATTTGAATCTGGGTGCAGAGTATTTAATACTGTAGCTGATGCCGGTGCACAGCAGCAGCATTTGGTTTCATGGAAATATTTTGATATATACACATGCAGTATTTGTTCCCAATGCTGGTTTATGTCTAACAGCTTGTGGTACTAAGGCATAACTGCTACCAAGACCGGCAGTTCTAAGGTTCACAGTAGTTGTAACTACTTAAATTATTTACCCGGCTGAATGCACTAGCTATTGTTTATTTTATATAAGGTTGAACAGCCCAAAGACTACAATGGCAGGGCTAGCCACTCAGCGGTGTAAACTTTGGCTCGAGATGATTGTCACTGTTGAAGTGACACCCCGACCCCACATGCAAAAGTGGGAAAAAAAGTTAGTCGATGGATGGATGGATGGTTGGATGGACATTGTTACAAACCAGAATCTTAAAAATGCACTGATAAGACACATAGACTACACATGTTTCTTAAAAAAGTATTTACTTTTTTATAAACTGGAGGAAATTTAAGTGGGTCCTAGAGGGGATGACCTTCAAAATATCTTAGAATGCAGAGAATGCCACCTCAAATATGCCTCTCCAATATATACCAACCTAAGGCAATGCAATCTAAACAAGCTAGAGACCTGCTACAACAAAATCACCAAATTCGCCACAGGGGCATCCTACCGTAGTCACCACTGTCTCTCACTTGCTGAACTGGGCTGGCTTGAACTCCCTCACCTCCTTCAGTGGTATCAACTCTCACTCGCCCACAAACTAGTAAACCATCCACTAAATGTCCCATCCCTCCAGAATCTACTCCAACCCTATCACACCACCAGACCACTAAGATCCAGCAATAAAAATCACTTGCAGATCACTAAAGCCAAAAACTCTGCTGGTGAAGCACTATTCTCTTGCGCCATAGCCAAATTATGGAACTCACTCCCACCCACAATTACCTCCGTACCATCATGCACCCACTTCAAAACTTTACTAAAAGTGCACCTAAAAAACATGCTGGCTATGCCCTTACAACTCCCACTCTAATATCATCCACGCCATCCAACCACTACCTTTCTTTCCACTCCACTAACTACCTTGATTATAGCAAGCTCAGAAGCTCATAAGCCTAGTACTTATTATACAGCAGGAACTTCTCATTGTAACATTTGTTAATGTCTGTTATGTACTTCACAGATAAAGATTCTAGTTGTCTACTGATGTACTATGTTCTTCATCTGTAAATATGTTGTAAGTAATTGCTATGTTAAATTGTTAATCACTATGTAATCCAATGTAACTACTGTCTGTTTATTTTAACTGTGGAGCTTTTCTCCCCGGGCCTCCACTGAAAATGGACCTACATCCAGTCGGACACTCCCGGTCAACACATTTAAATAAATAAATAAATAAATAAATTAGAAGACAATAACTTTGTTTTACAAATGAGTTCATAGTATATATTCATACTGGATTTATTTTTGAAGAGTTCATTTTTAATTGATGCTGGTAATTATTCAGGCATGTACCAGTTATTCAGTGCAGTTCATCACTTCATCACTCACTGGCTCTTATGAATATGTGACTCTGTTGGTAGCCATTACAAGCTTTGTGTATAAGAATATTCAAGGCATTCAGCCAGCCTGATAAAATTCCTGTAACGAGGAATGGAAGCTGCTTTCTTTCTTTCTTCTTTTTTTTTTTTTTTTTGATTTTTGTAGTTTTTGAACTGCGCAATTTTTTGGGAAGTCCTCTAGCTGTATTTCATTTTTATATCACTGGTTTGAGTTACAAGAGCTAAACCCAGGAATATTAGTTATATTTTTGTTACTAATTTTGATGTTTGATCACAGAGAGATACAAATATGAGTGTAGGGCGCATGTGCAGGTAAAAGACATAACAAGACACTTTCAGGAAGCAAACTATGCAAACAGCATTGGTTACTGCTTCTTGGGAAAAGAGAATTTCCCTCTTACTGTTCTAATTTGATTCTCATACTAACACACCTTTCTGAACAGCTGGCTGTCAGAATACCATACTCCCATAATGACGCTTACAAATAAGGCAGTATTTAAAACAGGAAAGAATAACCCAACTATTCCTGCCCCCCCCCCCCATACCTATTAATGGAAACACTCATAAAAGCAGCACAAACAGAAAACATCTGATGTTACAAATGAGAAGAATGTGTTAGGATTACACACTGAATGCAAAGTAAAATGGTAGGGAAGCACGTGACTGGAAGTAATAAATGAACACTGGCATGGCAACTGAGACTCAGTCTTTACGTAAAAAACATCTAATTAATTTTGGTGAGGATTTTGGTATAAAACAGTGGTTTCCTGAAATCTGTAAGAGCAACATATCAGAATACCACAAATAGTTAAGGTTGTGCAACCATTTAGGCAATGCCCTTAAGCATGGATCACAGTCTGTCAAGATAAAGACACAGAATAACAATGCTATTGGCAGCTGCATTTCAGGCTGGCTGAAAATGCTCTCTCTCAATGTTAACAGACAGCAGTTTCAGTGCATCTGCTGACAGACACCGATTTCTCTTTTCCTGATCTGCTGCCACTTCAAAGTCCACAATACCTGCTTTTTGTAGGAGGGTATGAGAGACAGTCTCAGTTATGGGGGGGTGTCAGTTACATAATATATAAGATTTTTATTTTTTTGGCATGGCAGTGACATTTAGTCATACTTAAGTTTTGAATTTGACAATCAACTGCTAATACAGTCAATGTTTTTATCAATCAGCTCTTCAGAAAGTACAGTTTTGTACCTACCATAAATGTAGATGTTCGAAGATCCACATTGCTGCAGTCCTAACACTTGGGTAGTCCGCTGTCCCAGTCGGCCCGAATACCAAAGTATAAGGCTGACGTCGGTCAAGGCGCATTAGTCTGACGTCAGGGTACAAATGCGCATGACCGACGTCATATCCTCAGTCTTTTCTTGCCCCAGATGTCAGAAGACCCTAAAAAGATAAGGCCAAAACCAAAAAAACACCAAACACTCCTGTACCAAATATATGTACAATATATACAAATTTACAAAAGTACAACCCCACCCACACAACCACCCCTAAACACAGAGGGAAGGAGGGAGGTAATTGGACTGCAGCAATGTGGATCTTCGAACATCTACATTTATGGTAGGTACAAAACTGTACTATGTTCTTCATCCCACATTGCTGCAGTCCTAACACTTGGGTAGAATCCCAAAGCAGAGGTAAGGGAGGCTGGAAAATCATAAAGAAGCTGGAGCTGTCAACATGCCCTGCAAAATAGCCGTGGCAAAACCAGCCCTAGATTTAGAGTAGAGAGGAAGGTGGTAATGCTTAGAGAAAGTATGCACTGAACTCCAAGTAGCTGCCTCCAAAATATCCTTAGTTGCCACCCCTTAGAAATGCTGTTGAAGTGGCAGTAGCCCTAGTGGAATGAGGCCTAATCCCAGCTGGAATCTCCTTGCCATGATGGGAATAACAAAATGCAATGCAAAACCCAATCCACTTAGAAATAGTTTGTTTTGACACAGGCTTGCCCTGAGAACTCAAAGCAAAAGAAACAAACAACTGCTGAGACTGCCTAAAATCCTTAGTCCTGCTTAAATAATAACGCAACTGCCTGTGTACATCTAAAGTGTGCAAAATCTTTTCCCCTTATTTTGGGGATCTGCATAAAAAGTAGGCAAATGAATAGTTTGGTTTAGAGCCACACTAGAGACCACCTTAGGCATAAAGGAAGGATTAGTACGTAATGATACCCTATCCTTATGGAAAATCAAAAAAGGCTCAACCGCCATAAGGGCCTGCAATTCAGAAACCCTTCTTGCAGAAGTAATGGCCAACAAAAAGCAGTCTTCCATGACAAGTATTTCAATTCAGCAGTAGCTGAGGCTCAAAAGGTTGTAGAGTAAGTTTCTCCAACACAAAATTGAGGTCCCAAGCAGGAGTAGGAGCTCTACGTGGGGGTCTTATATTCTTTGCTCCTCTAAGAAATTGCTTGAACAAAGGATGAGAAAACAATGGTGGGTCACAATCATAGTGAGGTGAAATTGCTGCAGCATGAATCTTAATGGAAGAGAAAGACAAACCTTTGTCCAATAACTCAGTAAGATATTGAAGAGCCACACTCAAATTAGGCTCAGAAACCTCCAAATCCTTTGCTACACTCCAAAATAAAAATCTCTTCCATTTTTCTGCGTACACTTTCCTTGTACTAGGTCTTCTGGCTTCCATAATCACATTCAAAACTTGTTGAGGAAGTTGAGACCTGCTGTGGTTCAAAACAGAATATGCCAGGCTGTTAGATGAAGAGAGTGAAGCTTGACATTGAGTAGATGACCGTCCCTCTGAGACAATAGGTGTGGAATCAAAGGTAAAGGCCATGGAGGCTTCCTTACCAGACTCCTCAGTAATGGGTACCAGTGTTGCCGAGGCCAATCTGGAGCTATTAAAATCATCCTTGGCTTGTCTTGTCTGACCTTTAGGAGTACCTTTGGGAGGAAAGGCAGAGGTGGAAAGGCATACACATGAAGATTTTTCCAACTGAAAGAAAGAGCATCCACTTTCCAAGCTGTGTGATGAAACCTTTTCGTGCAAAACTTTGGCAGCTGGTGGTTTAACGGAGAAGCGAACAGATCTATGTCTGGAGTTCCCCATGACACTGTCAATTTCTGAAATACATGAAGATCCAGTTTCCACTCGTGGGGATCCATGATTTGCCTGCTTAACACATCTGCTAAGGAGTTCTGTGCTCCCGGCAGAAACCTTGCCTGAAGATTTAGTTGCAAGCTGAGCGCAGTCTCCCACAAAATCATTGCTTGCCTGCATAGAGGATAAGAATGTGTTCCCCTTGTTTGTTGATGTACCACATGACAGTTGTGTTGTCTGTTAGAATCAACACCTGCCCTGGAAGAAGTAACTCCTTGAAAGCCATTAATGCAAACTGGACTGCTAACATCTCCTTCATGTTGATATGTAGATGCTGTAGTCTGGCAGGCCACTTGTCTTGTATCCACTTTCCATTCAGATGAGCTCCCCAAGCTATGTCTGAGGCATCTGTCGTTAGAATCTGACTCGCCTCTGGCCGGGTCACAGAGAGTCCCTTGTTTAGGTGACATTCCTGAGCCCACCACAAAAATTCCTTTTGAATGCAAGGTATTATTTGAATGACAGTGTCCAAATCCTGGCAGTGCTGTGTCCATACATTTTGAGATACCATTGTAGCTTCCTCATATGCAGTTTGGCATTGGGAAGCACCAGAATACAAGATGCCATGAACCCTAAGGCTTGAAGGACTGTCCTTGCAGTCAGCCGGACTGAAGAGATAGTTGATGAAAGTAAAGGGAAAGATTCTTTTGTTTGTCCGGGGTTAAAAGGCCATCTGGGTTGCTGTATTCAGTCTCACACCCAGAAAGCACATGTCTTGAGAGGGTACTAGACTGGACTTTATTTCGTTCACAGAATACCCTAGGCATCTTAGCACTGCTATCACATATTCCAAATGCTGAAACAGGTCTTCCTTTTCTTGAGCCAGAATCAGGCAGTCGTCCAAGTAAGGATAGATTTGTATTCCTTTTAGCCTGAAGTAAGCTATCACTGGAGCCAGAACTTTTGTGAATACTCTGGGCGCAGTAGATAAGCCAAAGGGCAATGCAGAGAACTGATAATGGGAATTCCCAGCTCGAAAACGCAGATACTTCCTGCAACTTAGTCTGATAGGCACATGAAGGTAAGCCTCCTTGAGATCTAAAGTTACCATCCAGTGATCTTTTCCCAGCAGAGGTAAAAGCTGTTGTAACGTCAACATTTTGAACTTGGGAATGTCCAGATAAGTGTTGAGGATAGATAAATCCAAAATTGGTCTCCACGTGTTCCCCTTTTTTGGTACTAGGAACAGGCGAGAATAAAATCCTAGGCCTCTTTCTGGCACAGGAACCGGCTGAATGGCCCCTATTTGGAGTAACAGAGAAATTTGCTTGTGAGCCTCTTTTCTTTGTAGAGGAGGAATGTCTGGCATGCCTTTGAAAGGAGGCAAGGTATGGAAATAAAACCTGTAACCGTGGTGAATGATATCCAATACCCATCTGTCTTGGGTAATTAAACTCCAATTTTCTTTGAAAAGTGCCAGCCTTCCTCCCAAAGGTGCTGCCAGCCGAGAAGGTTCTGGCAGCTGAAAAGGCAGGGCATTGGGTCTGTTTACGAAAGGACTGACCCCTGCCCTCACCAGAAGACTGAGCAGGTGAACTCCTGTTCTAGGCCTAAAAGAACCTTGAGCTCTGCCCCTACCACGTCTAGACCTACCCCTAGACTGGGAATCATAAGAAGGATATGTCCACCCCTTAGTAGACCAATTTCTACTAAACTTCGGAGGCTGAACCTGCAAAAAATCTTTAACAGTCTGCATAGACTTAGCCTTGTCCTCCATTTTCTTTAAAACTGCTTCCACAGGCGAACCAAACAACACATCAGACTGTAACGGAGCATCTAAAATCCTTGTCTTAACATGCTCAGCCAAATTCTGATCCCTCAGCCAGGCGTGCCTGCGAAGAACAGAACCAGTGGCAGCCACCCTCGAAGAGGCCTGTACAGCATCAAAACCACATTGCAAAGAATGCTTACCCACCTGTTCAGAAACATGAACTAAATCCTGCAACTCTTTACACTCAATACCTTCCGCCAGAGCATCCACCTTAGATTTCAATTGTGAAAGGAGATAATTTTGGTATTTTAACATGTGGAACTGGCAATTCAAAGCCCTCATGGCTAAAGTGGAAGAAGTATACACCTTCTTTCCCCATCTATCCAAAGCCCTTGCCTCTTTATCAGGAGGAACAGGATTTTTAACAACAGAAGCCTTAACACCTTTAGGCCCCTGAGAAACAGTTTCTGGGTCTGCCCTAGGACTCTTAAAAAGATACTTATGAGCTTCAGGCACCCTATAATACCTATCCGGTTTAACTGGGGCAGGAGGCAAAGAATCAGGGTTCAGAGAAGCCTCTGCAAAAACATCTTCCACCACATCCAGAACAGGAGGTATAGCCAAAGGCCTATGCTGGGGTAGAAACAAAAATTCCCTAAGCCTTTTCCTGGAATCAGAGAAATCTTGACCTTCCCATTTAAAATGCTCCCTCATGGAATGAAGAGTCTCTGAAAAAGAAAAATCCTCAGGAGGAGAAGCCGAAGGGGTAGAATCATCTACATCAGAATCAGAATAAGGAGGATACTCCTGCAAGTCTTCAGCCGAAGACTCAGATGCCTCGAACACTGCTCAAAACTCTCAAGCTCAGGTTCCACCCTAGGCCTCTTATCAGGAGGGGCATAGAACCTCTAATCATAGTAATCAAATCTTCTGCCATTTTAAGCATATGTTTCTTAGGCAGAGACCCTGAAGAACTAGGAGAAACACCCACTGAAGTTAAACCTGGCCTGCCTCTCGAAGAAGCCTTGGAAACAGAAGGGGAGGGCCTAACCACCTTAGGAAGGGAGGGAGAACAGCTACCTGAGAAGCCCCTCAGCCTGGCCTACCTCCTGAGAGGACACATCTTGTAACAGTAAAGTCTCTCCCTGAGACTCCAAAGAAACTTCTGGCAGAACCTCCGGCTCCACCGAGCCCTCTAAAGAACCGACGTCCGGGACAGACGGTTCTTCCAACCTAGGCTTTGCTGCTTTGTCCTTGCGCTTTTTAGACGAAGCGGGCCGGAGCATCCGGCGGCATTTTATAATTACAACGCTTCCCAAAAACTAACCTGGCACAGTCTAATCTTCTCTTTATAGTGCGTTTGTTAAATCTAGCACAAAAGCGACATCCAACAACGTCGTGCTCAGGCCCTAAGCAAGGTATACACAAGGTATGGTAATCCCTATGAGGTATCTGTTTCCCACAAGAAATACAGTTATTCACTTTTTCTGACATCCGGTTAAATACTGAGGCAAGAAAAAACCAAAATATTCCCCAACGGGGTACTTAGCCAACTTTGATTCGGTCTGAAACTCCGACTTCAGAAAATTTCAGAAAGCCAACCTGCACTCGCAATACTGCTTCTGCATCGGACCATGCGGCAAAAAAGACTGAGGATATGACGTCGGTCATGCGCATTTGTACCCTGACGTCCTGACGTCAGACTAATGCGCCTTGACCGGCGTCAGCCTTATACTTTGGTATTCGGGCCGACTGGGACAGCGGACTACCCAAGTGTTAGGACTGCAGCAATGTGGGATGAAGAACATCAAACACACAAGCGTGCGCACAGACACACACACACACACACACACACACACACACACACACACACACACACACACACACACACACACACACACACACACACAAAGCTAGAAAATTACACAGAAATAAAAAGTGGGATACTCAAGATCTCTGGGTTGCCGTCAGCTTGTGCTAGAGCTCCAAATTAAAAATAAAAATTAATAAATAGTAAGGAAAGATATTTCAAGGTACTACAGAAGACATGCTCCTTAAAACAATAACAAGCAGATGGTTACAGCAGAACCCCCAGTTACAGAAGAACAGATTGAGATATTTAGCCACAGTGAAGAGAACTGCAGCCAAATTATGGAACTGCATACTCTCCAACCTTACGAATGAGTCCATTTAAACTACATTTCTCCAAGAATTCAGTGCTTACTTAGCACCTACTTGGATTTGTCCTTGTAAATTACGTTTTTTACTTTTATTCATGACTCTTCATCTCCTTCACTTCGTGTTTTTCACTCCACAAACATATATCTTTCACTTATTACTACTCAGTACACTCCTTTCCGGCTCCTTCTCTAACCATCTCCTAACCCCCTTACTCTCCCCCCTTTCTCTACGTCATTTATGCATAGGGTTTGCTGCTTCTGTCACTGTCCCACAGCCCATGTCATCTGCCCTTACCACTCTCTCTCTCTCATCACTTTATTTCAGGTCTTTCCTTACTAATGCACTTACATGCATCCTTTAGATGCACAAAATGACTTATTTGTGCTTTTCCACCATTTGTAATTATTTGTATTAATGTTTCAGTTTTATTCCAGTTGGTATTTGCATTTTTATGTTTTAACCTTTTGGAATTTCTCTCCTCAGGTCTCCATTAAAAATGGGCTTTTGCTTGGTTGGACTATCCCAGTTAACAAACAGAAAGAATGAATGAATGAATGAATAAGTAAATAAATTAACAGCAGGTAAAACAACTCATAGCCAGTACCCATATGCAAATGTTCAAAACAGAGAGAGGAAAAGAGCAATTAGGGGAATACAAAGTAGTGAGGCTCAGAGGGCAATGATTAGCAGAAATAAGAATTATACTTGGATAGTGCAAATCTGCAGGTATCATCAATGGAATTGTAGGAATCTCAACCTTAATAAAAAAAAAATAGAAATGTACATTTGTGTTTTGGCTTCTGCATTTTAATCATATGCACACACATAGACGCTTGCACGCACGCGCACACAAACACACACACACACACACACACACACACACACACATATATACACACACACATATATATATATATATATATATATATGTCATATATATATATATATATATATATATATATATATATATATATATATGTCATATAAATATTGACAGCTTTCCTACCCACCCAATTTGGTCAACAGTGGTTCAAAATTGCTATAATCCTGTGAGTTACGGTATTGTGCAATCTCAGAGTCGGTACATATTATTAGCAGGGTGGGAGGTGGGGGCACAGGGACTTCCCCATGCAAAAACATTGTTTTTTAATTGTATGCTCCATAATTGTGTCTCAAAGCATGCGGTGTGTTTTTTTTAAATGTTTTCAATTGAAATTTTTTACATCAATGTTTAGAGCTATTGCCCTTTTTAAGTAGATCCATATGTGCAAGCGCACACACACATATATAAGTAGATGTATACTTATATAGATATATATATATATATATATATATATATATATATACATATATATATATATATACATATATATACATGGGGTACGTAAAATGAGTAGTGTGTGTTTAAAATGCATGTTGTATGCGGTGTGAGAATATTTTCATGAACAGGTAGCTAACTAGGTCACTAGGCTACACTATATTAATTATAATATGTCATATAAATGTGTTTTACGTACATAGCATGTAATCAATAAAATTAAAACATAAATGTCATGATACTGATTTGCTCAGAATGACTATTACCTTAATCTAACACTTTTTGCTACTTCAGCCTCCTACTCAGATTGCCAATTAAGGCTGTGTAAACAGAAGTAGCCTGGAGGGATGGAGTAAGAGGTCAGTTCCTCATATGAGCAGCAAACTAAAGGAAGGCTCTGGAGGTACAGACATGCCACCCCAGTCAGTTGCAAGAAGTCGAGTTATATTTAGAGAAGTAAATTTGGTGCACAACTGGAAAGATCTTTTGAGGCCTACAGCCTTGTAGTGTTAAGTAGAGCCTACAGGCTGGAAGGGTGTGGTAGACCGAAAAAGTACTATGAAAGACTTACTCTAAGACACATTAATCTAAAACACATTTAATCTAATCACATTTTATCTAAAAGTGTATCAGGCTACAGACAGTCACTGCTGGTGTGGTTTACTATGTTAGGAAAGTAGTAATTAAAAGGCAAATAAGTCTACGGCTCCGTGTGTAGCTTGCTAATATACACCTCCATGCTGCACCTGTATGTCTACAAGTTTGTGTTTGATTCCTAGTGTGTGATGTCTTCTCTTTTCACTGTGGTTGTGCAACCACAGAGTTAGTTTATTTAAGTAAGGGGGCATTTGGGTGAAGTTCCACACATAGGGAATGCAGTGGGGGTCCCTCCCTCTGCAAAAAAAAAAACACGTTTAGAAGAGTATTTGTTGTATATGAAGTTTTAGATTAAATGTGATTCAATTAAATTCGTTTTAGATTAAACGTCACTGATTATATTTTTAGATATTATTATTAGATCAAAAGGGTTTCAGATTAAAAGTAATACATATACATACACATATACAAAGTAGCTATGACTATTAATATTAAAATGGCAAAGCACAAGATGGAAGAATGGGAACATTTATTTACAGTTATGATATTAACAAGTATGGCAAACATGTTAACTGAACCATACATTCTCTACATTTTTTCATTAAATGACAGACGTAGTCAAGTCTACTAAATGATGAGAACTCAAGACTTTCTGCAGTTAGAAAAAATGATCAGATTTAGGAATCATGCTGGACATGAACAGAAAATCTGGGAATATAATATTAAAAAATAAATGATCACTAATAAGACAGACTAGAAGCTGAACAAGGACAGTATAGACTGTGTGAAAGTTAAAAAAATTAAAGATGTTCTAACATTCTTATTATGGTTCTCAATAAGGCACAGAACTGATAATGGCATGCAAGCATACAAATGCAACACAAGGGTGGGCTCATACCAGCTTTTGTCAATTCTTTGCCACAAGCGGAAAACAGCTACAGGGGTTTAACTGTAGATACAGACACAGCATCTACATAAAAGGAAGAAAATATTTGTGGAATAATATGGAGTTAAGCTTTCTAATGAGATGATACTTACCTAATGTTATTATGTTTAAGTAAAACTAAGTGACAAAAAGCAAACACAGGACCTGCCAAATCCATTTTTAAAAATTATATAACATGAAAAAAGAAACACCTTCTTCAGCAAAATAGAGCTTTCTTTTGCAGATAGACTATCTCATATTGGCATAATTTTAATATATGATATGATACAGTGTAAGACTTGCTAATTTTCCTACTTCAGCCTACTACTGAGAAATGGTTGGTAACTCTTTTTTTCTGTAAAATTTAAAAGTCTTCACAAGGATGAATAATTAATCAGAAAAACATTTTTTTCTACAGATGGTAGTCCACTTCTAGAATCAAAGAAATGCAAAACCTTCTATGTGACTTAAATGGGAAACCGAAAAAACATGTACCCACATGCCTTTATGATTACAGAATGTGAAGTTAGGATATGAAGCTATAACAAAAGCCAATGAAGCAGTGCCATGAAAATAAAAGTAAAGGAGAAGTTCAGAAACTGGAACGATACTACAGTGTACTGACATACTACACCATGTCACACCTTTAACAGAGATACAGAATCAGCCTCTGTTACCAACACACAGCCTGACTTACTGGATAAAGCAGAAACGACCTGCTGGCTAGCAGCTCTCCATATCAAAGAAGGCAGGATACTGCACTTCAGGTCTGGCTGTTTTCAGGTATTGGCCTTGTGGCAGAATTAGGCATGAGGGTGCCTGGTACTCTCCAGTGGGTATTAAAAAGCCTCAAAGGGCATACTCACTCAGACAGCTACTCCCATTTTGGTATGGTTAAAGGAAACACTCAAAAAACTGTTAGTAATAGGTTCATAGGTTGGTACTAGGCTATCAGCCCTAGGGCCTATACAAGCCTAGCCATAACAATTCCCCTGGCTATTTCTTCCCACACTATTTACTTTCCTGGACCCCTGTCTAGCAGGGCGACTGATGTGATCCCTGGGGTGAATTTCCTTTCTCCCATCCAATTGTCAAGGTTCCTTTTGAAGACAGCCAAAGAGGTACTCTGCTTGACATGTATGGGCAATCTATTCCAGAGTCTGGGGAGTCTCTGGGTCAGGAACCTATCCCTCCAGCATGTTTTGTTTATTGTGATGATAAGGTTTAGATCCCTGGAGCATGTGGCTCTGAGGGATTGGGATTTGTTTAAGTGCAGCATATCCACAACTCTAGGTTTGACATGGCCTTGTATGTTAAGCAGAGATCGCCTCTGAGTAGACGATATGTGACAGAGTATAGCTGGATTTTTTTAAGGTGGTCAGCATAGGGCATCTGCTTTAGGCCTGTGATTCTTTTAGTGAGGTATTTCTGCGGCCTTTCCAGTTGTTGCAGATGTCTTGAGCGGTACATACCAAATGGGGCGTTGTATTCTACAATGGGTCTAATGAGGGATGAGTACAGTGGGACAATGACCTCCTTTTTTCTGGATGAAAAGCCCTTAGTGATGAGGTGTGCCACATAGAAGGATTTCCTGACTGTTGTGGCGATGTGTTTATCGAAGGTGAGACCACTGTCCACCTGTGTCCCTAAGTCTCTTATCACACTTTCAGTGTTTAGTGTACTGCCACCTATATGGTAATTCACGGGTACATGTTTTTTCCCAAAGGGGATAACTATACATTTCTTGGCATTGAGCTTGAGCCCATAGCTCTGTCACCAAACATCTGTTTCTGTAAGGCCCTTTTGTAGAGTATCCACATCATTTGGGGATTCAATAATGGCTCCCAGTTTGCAGTCATCTGTGAACTTTGTTAGCCAGATTCCCTTAGTGTTGGCCTGTACTTCAGAGAAGTAGATGCCAAACAAGAGCAGTCCCAGGACTGAACCGTGAAGTACTCCACTTGTCACTTGTCTGGAGCTGGGTTTGGAGTCTGCTACTTTTACAGTGTGGGTTCTATCAGTAAGCCAGTTAGCAGCCCATTGGGTGACGTAGGGATTAATGCCCAGCTTAGTAAGTTTGTCTATGATTCCAGAGTGGGGGATGGTGTCAAAGGCCTTGGCAAAGTCTAGATAGGCTGTGTGGACCACCTTACCCTTGTCCGTGGGTAATGACTACATTATGCTCTACAGTGAAAACAACTGATCACTTCCATCTCTAAAAGAATGGATTAAAAGATGATAACAGAAAACCATGATGTACAAGTTGAGCCAGGAATACAAACAATTGATTTCTTAAGTTCACAAATGTGATTCAAATATGATAGTCATAAACAGATTAGGGATCTTGGTCTAATAAAATCCAATGGCAAGTAAACCTAAATAACTGCATATAAGAATATTCCCTTAAAACACCATATATCTATCTATATCTATGTACACACACACATATCTATTATCTATATCTCTCTCTCTCTCTCTATATATATATATATATATATATATATATATATATATATGGGTCCCTGTCAGCTGATCGAGTTTTCAGAAACTCACAATTGATATGGTCAAGGCCATGTGATGAAGTTTTTGGACACTCTAATCTTTGGAATACAGATTGTGGTACAGTGCAGCCTGGGAAATTTACCATTTTCCTCACTATTCCAGAGTTGGTATCTTTAATTAGCAGGGGGTGTGAGGGGTGCAACCCCCCACATGGAGTGTGCAGGGGTGCTGTCCCCCTGCAAAAAATGTAAAAAGGGAAGATTTTTCTGTTTTTTTTATTTGACGGTTGAGTTTTTAAACACTCGACCATATGGTCTCGACCATATGAAGTTCAAGTTTCTGAAAACTCGATCATCTGACATAGATCCATATACATACATATATATATATATATATATATATATATATATATATATACATACATATACACACACACACACACGTATGCATTTATGTATACACATATATAAATAAAACTCAAAGTCATTGACATATATGTTCATATGTACATACATTTATACATGATTTGGCAAAAAGACTAATGTTATCAGATCAGCTGCTGATTACTAAAACTAAAGAGTAAATGCAGAAATTGCATTCAGACAGAATAATGACTACATTCATCATCTCTGTAACAGTAATACTCCATACCTAAACAAACTGTTACCTTCTGAAACCTTTTTGAAATGAATCCAGAAGTTTATCTGGCCTATAAAATCCCTCTTAATCAGCTTTAATAAGCAAGAACTCATGCCTGAGCATTAGCGATTAAGACCCTCAAATCATTAAGCCTGATTTCTTACTCCTGTGGCCATCTGGCTCCTTGGCACCTTCAGCTCAAAAGCAAAATGTGCCAAGACACCGAATGGGCACATCTGACTAGACTGATAAACAAGAATAAGAAGCCCTCCAAACTGATGTGTAGGCCATTATCAGTGATACCTACTCAGATGCAATCTCTCACTTACTAAAGTTAAACCCAGTGGAATAGCTGGGCGCAGCAGGGCTTCATATTCACTTTAAACATTACTTCAGCCTTCCTTGCAGTGACAGGGAAAATATGTTGCAGAAATAGCTCATAGTAAAAGACAAAGATGAAGTAAGTACAAAGAGGGCAGCTGTTCTGATGCCTATACCTATGCATTCTAGAATGTGTAGCATTTCTGCATGCAAAGCCTATCAAAGTCAGCATGATCAGCTAGTCTGCATGACATAGCGAAAAGGGCGACATCAGCCATTTAAAGCACTGGAAAACAGCAGGAAAAATGGAGACAAAGTGAAGGATAAAACTGGGCATTACTGGAAAACAGGCAGAATACTGGAAAGGGTAAAATGCAAAGATAAAAAGTGATTTTTATGATTTTGGGAGACTAAGGTACTGACAGATTTTCTCGGTGAGATATCTAATGAGATGGTTAGTGGCAAACATTGTAAATCCAACCAGCACAACTGCGACTGATAGCAGTGATAGTACAGAAATGACATAGTTTCAAATCTTACTATTATCAAGTGTCAATAAGAAAGGGAAGATCAAGTGAAAAAAATGCATACACAAACATAATCAACAGTCAAGATACACTGCATACAATATATTTATTATTGCTATTTGAGTATCAGGTGGGTGAACTCATCTACTGACCCTTTTCAGCCACAGCACTGGCTCTATGGAGCAAAAGAGGAATAGTCTTACGCAAGGAAACTGAATATTCGCAGTAACAGAAACACAGTACACATGTAATAATACAGTTTTTCCTTAAATAATTGCATTAATAAAAGTTAAACATCTACAGCAATAAAAACATGCAGATAGTGAGTTACCTTTTTGGGTTAATTATTATATTTAACACCAACTGAACTGATTAAAACATTCATGTAAGAACAGCATGTCTACATCATGTGATATGATTCTCTTTATTACGCCATAGTAGCACTTTATATATTTAAAAGCAACAAAAAAATAAAGACTCTATTAACAAGCCAGAAAATGCAATTTGACAAAGTTTTGTGTCACTTTTATAAAATGTTTTATTTATATGTATTGTTTTAATTATTTTTTTTTTTGTGTGTGTGCCGTAGCACAAGAGATCATTTCTTTCTAGGACAATGACCAGAGATGGGCAGAAAACTTGGATTAGTGAGGAGACATATAACAGGCACATTAAGAGCAATACCCCCCCTACAGTTTCTGCTATAAAAAAAAAAAAAAAAAAAAAAAAAAACTTTGAGCATCAGCTGTAAGGGCAGAACTCATGATTTTGTAATCTACCATCCTAAAAGATGAATTTACTACACTATGGAAGCAGTTAAAATGATACAATGTATTGCAATGCTGCATTTGTGCATTTCAGCTTTACACAGTCTTGGCAGAGTGTTTTTTTTATATAAAACACACAAACTGCAATCTATTCTAACAGCTACTCTGGACTGGTTTTGATTCACAAAATTACGTTAAAGAAGGCAAACAACAATGGAGTGGAAGCAACTGTCCATAATTATATGCACTTGACAAATGCAGATGTAAACAATCCCATATATTCCTAGCTCCAAGCAGATTTCAAACCATAGCCAGATAAATAAGACAGCCTGGAAAAGGTATGTGATAAAAACAACTCAGGATTTCTGAGACAGACACTGACTATCCTATCTACAACTTATTTTATGAGCTGTATTCTTCAGAACTATCTCCTAAAACAAAAAAAGGAAAGGTATAACCTGATGTACTGAGTATCATTGGGGGAAATGTACTCTAGAGGAGTGCTCTTAGGGCCAACAGCACAGGACAGCCCTTGGAAAGTTACTATTTTCCAATATTATCCACCCTGGAGGGCATTAATGTAGTTAGAAAATAGCCATGCAAGAAATAAATAACAGCAATTTAAAAATCTCCCTCATAAGCTACTCTCTACACATAGTGATGGCATCAAATATTCCCTCCATCAGGTTAGAAGTCTGATGAAGGAATGCTTGCGTTTTGCAGCTGTATCACTCAACAATAAAATAAATGGGTATGAATCAGTCACGTGTTGTAAGTTAGGGTATAGTAATGCAAAAGGCCAACAGCTGTGTGCCTTTAGCAACTATGTGTCTGATTGTACATCCCCCCAAACGTCTTAATCCACTTTTAGAGAATGGGCTTACTGTCCATTAGTACCCTGATTAGAGAAGGAACATTCTCCAGCAGGGTATTAATGCACAAGTAATGCCTGCTGAAAAACATGTCCGCCACTTCACGGCAGTACATCAAAGTGCTCTTGAGCTCGGACTGAGAAAACAGAATGGCCGCCATTATTTTACACTAGCTAAGCACAGCTTCTGCTGTTTAACGAGTGTAAAATAAAATAAAAGTAAAATTTAAAAAAAAACTGTGTGCATGTGGTAGTGGGTGAAAGTGTATGCATGTGTGAGTGTGACAGACAGATTGACTGAGCTACTATTTTACATTCACTAAGCAGAGCTTTTGCTGTTTAGCAAGTGTAAAATAAAATAAAAAAAATAAAACAAAAAAGTGTGTGTGTGTGTGTGTGTGTGTGTGTGTGTGTGTGTGTGTGTGTGTGTGTGTGTGTGTGTGTGTGTGTGTGAGAAAGTGTATGCTTGTATGCCTGTATGAGTGAGAGATTGGTTAAGCTACTATTTTACACTTCCTAAGCAGTGCTTCTGCTGTTTAGTGAGTGTAAAATAAAAAGCATGTGCGTGTGAAAGACAGGGAAAGAAAGAGTGTGTGTATGCATGTCTGAAAGTAAGAGAGAGAGAAAAATGGTGTGTGTGTTTATGTTGCTGTCTGCATGTGTGAGTGAATACGTACATGAAAGCAGAAGACAGTGCCTGTGTGTGTGTGTGTGTGTGTGTGTGTGTGTGTGTGTGTGTGTGTGTGTGTGTGTGTGTGTGTGTGATAGAGACAGAGAGAAAGAAAGTAAAGAGCGAGAGCGATCCCTGGCAGCAACAGGTAAGAACTTTGCATAACTCTTGGCAAGAAATCTAGGCAGAACCACAAATAATGGGGAAACAAAGGGCTGAAAAGAGGGGACGATTTTAAATATTGCTCTTATAAACTTAGAAAGTTGCTAGAATAATAGGAATTTACTTAGTATGCATTTTTTCTGAAGCAGAGGTGTGTGTGTGTTTGTGTGTGCGAGTGGGTGTGATGGTGAGTGCGTGAGATGACTACCAGCAGCAGCAGAGGTTTACAAACCTCTCCACCTTTCAGCTGAAGAAATCTTTGGGGAACATAGGCTCTAAAATAGAAATTTAATTATTGCTCTTATAAAATTACAAAGCAGCTAAAGTAAAGGATTTAAGTTAGCATTAATTTTCTGAAGGAAAAAAAGTCTGAAGCTCAAATGTATGTCATGATGTAGTCATTTCAATCTCCAGTGCCTGCCAAGCAAACAATTTAGGAGTAAGGAACCAAAAGTAAAGTAAATAACCTGGTTATTTTTTAAATGATACATTTTGGCCATAAAATGCTTCCTACAACACCTTTAATATATACTACAGCAAGTTTGAAACATTAGCCGGAGGAACTATTTTACATCAAAAATATACTAAAAAATGTATAGTAATAAAAAATATATATATAAGTAAGTAAAACACAACAATTTTACAGCGAGCCCATTCTCTAAGCACAATAATGCCCTCCAGGGTGTGTGTTAATGTGTAATTAACATCCTTCCATGGGGTGTAGAGGTAGGGTTGCCACCTTTCATCTTGGCTAAAGCCGAAGTAAAGCCACACCCCCTCGTGTCATCAGCAACCCCGCCCATCCCACCCCCTCCCCATCCACATTTTGCCCATTTTCTGATGTCATGATGACATAACTCGGCGCGGAACACCCTCTTTTCCCATTTCTGCTGCCTGCTTTCGGCTGATTTACTATGCTTTTCTGTAAAAAAATTCATAGTAAATCAGCAGATTTACAAACTCCGATAGTCTGCTTCCTTTTTGAAACAGAATACCGGAGTTTGTACAGTGTTTTCCAGAAAATCAGTTTGATTTCCAGATGGACCGGAAAAAAAATGGAGGGGTGGCAACCCTATGGAGAGGCCCTGCGGCATCGGGCCTCATAACACCCCTGGGCAGGTGTTAATTACACGTTAACACACACCCTAGAGGGGATTATTGCTTGCATAAAATGAACCAATTTTTTTTTTTAATTTTATAAATACAACTTGTTTATTTATTGATATTTTTTATTTTATAAATACAATTCACGTCCTGTATATATGTAATTTTCTAATTTACAATAAAAAGTCCTTTCCCAAAGTAAAGAAGACATAGGTTCATAGGTTCATACTAGGCTATCTGCCCTACGGCATTTATAAGCCTAGTCAGAGTGTGTTTGGCTTTCACCACCCATTTTAAATTAATTTTGCTATGTCCTTTTTTGAGGTTAGTATACTGTGCCTCTGTCTAACAGTGACACAGAAGTGATACCTGGGGTAAACCTACGATCTCCCATCCACTCATCAAGATTCCTCTTGAAGAGAGTCAATGAGGGACTCTGCCTAACCTGGACTGGGATTTTATTCCAGAGTGAAGGGAGCCTCTGGGTTATGAATCTGTCCCTCCAGCATGTCCTATTTATTTCAGTGCTGAGGTTCAAGTCTCTCGAGCACATAGCTCGATGGGATTTGGATTTTCTGAGGTGCAGCATGTTCATTAATTCCGGGTTGGACATGACTTTATACATCAGGCACAGATCACCTCTGAGCAGGCGGTATGCCACTGAGTAGAGCTGGAGTTTCTTTAACCAGGCAGCATATGGCATCTGTTTGAGCCCTTTGATCCTCTTGGTGAGGTACTTTTGGGGTCTTTCCAGTTGCTGCAGATGTCTGGTAAGGTACATCCCAAAAGGGGCATTGTACTCAATTATGGGCCTGATGAGGGATGAGTAAAGAGGCACGATGACCTCCCCTGATCTAGATGGGAATATCTTCATGATTAGGTGGGCTATATAAAATGTTTTTCTAACCACTTTGGCCACGTGATTGTCAAATGAGAGAATGCTATCAACTTGGGTCCCCAGGTCCCTAATTACTTCTTCTGTACTTAATGGATTACCACCTATGTGGTAATTTGTGGGCACTTTGTTTTTGCCAAAGGGGATGACTATACACTTTTTGGTGTTTAGCTTGAGGCCATGGCTCTGGCACCAGTTGTCTGTTCCTATGAGGCCCTTTTGGAGGATGCTTGTGTCGGCTGGAGGGTCGATTATGGCGCCCAGTTTGCAGTCATCTGCAAACTTGGTCAGCCACAGTCCTTCTGTGTTAGCCTGTACCTCCAAGAAATATATACCAAACAAGTGAGGTCCCAGGACTGAGCCTTGTGGGATGCCACTTGTAACTGGTTTGAAGTCTGACATGGCTCCAGCAATTCTAACTATGTGGGTTCTGTCCTTGAGCCAGTTTGCAACCCATCTAGTGACAAAGGGGTTTATATTTAAGCTGGTGAGCTTATCTATAATGCCTGAGTGGGATATTGTATCGAAGGCTTTTGCGAGGTCCAGGTAGGCTGTGTGGACCACCTTCCCCTCGTCAATGGTCTTGGTGACTGTTTCAAAGAAATCAACCAGGTTTAAGAGGCAGGATCTGCCCTTAACAAAGCTGAACAGGGTAGGATCCAGTGTCTGTAGGTCCCCAATATCATTATTTATGAGGTCCATGATGATCCTTTCCATAGCTTTGCAGACCAAGCTAGTCAGGCTTATGGGGCGATAGTATCCAGGATCCGTTGAGGCACCACCTTTGTGGAGAGGGACCACTATTGCTGTACGCCACTCTTTGGGTACATATCCTATAGTAAGGCTGAGATTGAACAGTAGTTTTATGTTTGAGTTTAGCTCTTCTTGGAATTCATTTAGGACGCAGCCCGGGACACCGTCTGGTCCCATTGATACTGTGTTTTTTGCTTTGGAGAGGGCGGCTCTTACCTGAGCATCTGAGATGTCAGGGGGCAGCACTCTGCTGGGATAGATATTTGCCCTTTTCGTGGGGAGGGGGGGGAGAAGTTTGCACTGAACCTGTCAGCTAGGATGTTGGCAATGTCTGTGGGTTCGGTGTATTTTTTGTCATTTTGGACTAATTCTGAGCATATCTGGGAATTCCCACCCAAGTTCCTAACATAACTAAAGAAAGCCTTGTGATTATCCTTAGTGTCCTGTGCAATTTTTCTCTCGAAGCTGGCCTTAGACGATTTTATGAGTGCCCGTAGTTTTTTGCTAATACTGATCAGAGATGCCTTCCCTCTTTGGGATTTTGCTCTATCATGTAGTAGCTTCCTCCTTCTATTACATAGTTTGTTTATGGCTGGGGTCCACCAGACAGGATGTCTGCCTTTGGAGGATTGGGTCTTGCTTTTATTTGGGATTGCATGATCCATGCATTCCTGAAGGTGTTCATAGAATGCGTTTATAAAGGATTCTGCGGTCTGGGCCATATTTTCCACAGGCCCGGGGGCTTTGAAGGATTCCACCTCGGTTTTGAGGAGTGTGAAATTTGCTTTAGAGAAGTTTTTCACTGTGGTTTTCTGGGCAGGGGGTGAATATCCAGTGAGATTAGTTTATGGTCTGATCTTACCAGTGAGGGATACATTTCTGGTCTGGAGCATAGAGTCCCCATGTTGGTGATGATCAGGTCCAGTATGTTTTCCCCTCTTGTGGGAGTGGTAACAAGTTGTTTCATAGCATTTGAGTTTATAAATTCTAGGAACCTTTGGGCTAGGGTGTTGGAGCTAGAGTAATGCTCCCAGTCTATGTTTGGATAGTTGAAGTCGCCCAATATAATGGTGTTTGGAGAGACCTTCATATTTTCCAGTGTTCTCAGGAAGGCCAAATGGGGTTCCTGGGTTTGGGAGGGTGGTCTGTAGCAGGCTATAAACTGGAAGGCAGTTTTACCCACTGTTAGCTGCACATGGATAGTCTCTGATTCTTCGTGCTGTGCCACTAATCTGGAGGTGTGGGTATCTTTGACAAATATTAATACTCCCCCTCCTTTTGTGGTTCGGTCCAAGTTTTGGGGCCGAAAAGCATGGTATGAGGTATAACCTGGTAGTGCTGGGGTGCTCTCGGGAGCCTTGAACCAGGTTTCTGTTACTGCACAGATATCGATGTTCTCCATGCTAAGGAGAGTTTCGAGTGCGTGCATCTTGAGGTTTAGACTTCTGACGTTGAGTAGCATTACTCTTAGTTTATTATCCCTTGTGATACCTATGGAAATGTGTTTGTCTTTTGAGCCTTGCCTAAAAAAGGCACTATGGGGGTAGCAAGAGCCTTTGCCAATATCTGAAAGCCCAGGGGTGACAGGTACAAGCCGTCCCTAGCGAAGCATCGTGGCTTGTCGAGCATGTCATCCCAGGCTGACATGCATTAGATCCCCTTTGAATGACACCAATACTTAAGCCAATTGTTGAAATTGATCATCTTGTCTTCATATTGTGGCATCATTCTTGGTGAAGTTAAGATGCTACTCAAGGTCAGGGTCATACCGGCCTGGGCTACATGCTCAGAGAGTTCCTCTATGTCTCTTTTCATGTAGTCCAGGGAGGTACGTCTCAGGTCATTCACACCAGCATGGACAATGACTGAGTCATATTTGTACTTGCCTTGGAGTGACCTGAGTGCTTGTGTTATGTGGCAGATCCTAGCGCCCGACAGTCATCTCACCGTGACCTTCTCCTTGTTCAGCCTGGTGAGCGGGATGTCAGTGTGCCTGACGATAGAGTCACCTATTACAAGTGTATCAGGTGTGTTGTTTAGCCTTAAGGGCTGTGACTGTTCGGCACACTGGCTTTGTGAGCTATGTGTTGCACATGTTTTGTTTTGGGGTAGCGGTTGCTTGGGAGTCTGCTTTGGAGGTCTCTGCTGCTTAGGCAGATTTTTATTTAGAACCTCCGAGTATGTTTTTGTGTGTTTATGTGTTTGGTTTGCTGTCATGGTAGGTCTATGTGAGACTGGAATTGTAGTGAGTGTGGTTTCCTTCTCCTCCTGACTGGTTACGCCAGTACTGAGTTGGGAGAACTTAGCCTCCAGTTTGGCTATATGGTTGCATCTCTCACATGTGTTGGAATTTGTTGGGAGGAGGAGGGGGTTGTCTGTGTACATGAGGCAGTTGTAACATTGCCTCAAGATTCCCAGATTCACCAGCTGGACCAGAGAGGAGATTGACAACTGATCTTTGGACATGCTGGAATAGTATTGGGAATTCCTTTATAATTGAAAAAAAAGGGCCAATGGGGAACAAGGTACTCAAGGGGAGTTTGTGACGGTGTAGTGCTTTTCATTTTTTAGTGCTGACTTATATAATTGCTTTAGTGAGCAAGTGCCAGGTAACTTAAATGCAATGTGTTACAGGTAACTTAAATGCAAAAACGACAAACAGTAACTTTATTTCAAGTGAAACAAGGAAATAAGTACAGTAAGCAATGCATTATTGTAAAAGACAGAAGAAATAAAACAGAGACAAAGAATTGTATACATTTTTGTGTGTGTGTGTGTGTGTGTGTGTGTGTGTGTGTGTGTGTGTGTGTGTGTGTGTATGTGTATGTTGAGTTGATTTCATGTATATAAGTCTAATGTGTCCATATAACATTTAAGTATGCCTCCTGCTTAATATTTAAAAAGCACATTTCACCATTCTGGTTTGCCTTTGTCTAAGTAATTGTTTACTAGCTTATGTCTCTGTGGTTAATATAACATGTGCCATTTAATCCTATTTTTTTCTTTATCTATACTCTGTCCAAAGGATAACTATCATCTGTTTCTGGTTGCATGACAAAATATCTATTAACAAAAGGGTTTCAAAAACAAATAAATCCGACAGACTTTCAAATGTCTATAAAATTTGTACTATGTATTGTAATTAACAAGTGCAGGCTCTGTTCCATATGCACAAAGACAAAAAAATTAATGTCAGGTTAACATCTTTATAATAACTGACGTGTTTACCATTCATAAGTTGATCTGCATCCCCCCACTCACATTTGAATAAAATAAAATGTAAAAAAAAAACTTCACCAAGTTTATTTTTTATCACTTTTTCCCCAACAACCCCAACTTAAAAAAGTATTCATTGCTGTCTTATACAATCAGCCCAAATCATTTTCTTACCCCTCCCGATTCTCAGGGCACAGTTCTGTAAGTAACCAATTTCTATAGTAAAGCATTAAGTGAAACAAGCAACTGCAGTAAAGAAAAATCCCCACTTACAATTTCTAATAACAGAAATGACCAACCATATTAGAGGTAGACAAATGCACTTAATGTTAAATAAAGGCATACATAACTCAGCTGATATCACAAAAACAGCAGGATGCTAAGTGCTGCATTTTCTCATAGCTTCTATGTTTGTCTTCCCCACAGACATTCATGACTAACATTAAACGAGGCAACAGTGATGATGAGCCCGGTTTCTAGACATTACAGAACTGATTCTGATGAGCTGCAGCACTGAAGCCAAGCTATGTCTGAAGGTAACTACTTTATTACCCTGCAAGGCTACTTGCAAAATTCATGTCAATGGACAGTTGCCATGACCAACCCTGACAGAGCTTGTAAGGGGAATTGCTATAATTAAATCCAGTTTACTATTATTTCCATCTTTCTACTTCCCCTGTTCTACATCATGTGCTTTTGATGCTAAACATGGGATTCCTAAAGTTTACCGTAGTATGACATAGTTATTACCAAAACGAGAGACAAACATATAGCTAAGCTTTTGGCAATATTTTACAATACCTACCCCCACACTTGTTCTCAGAATCATGATTTGCATCAAAATGCACCACCAAACTCTCAGTGTATAAGGACCTAGGAGTATATGTGATTAATTACATCAGCATTTGTCATGTGCATAATTTGATATCTCTCAGAACAAAGTTAAAGGGAGGCAGTAAATATTACGAAGCATGATCATTTAATGTCCACCATCTGTAGAGTGTCTGGCTACCCCTCAACTCCCCTGAACACATTATGATTAAGGTGCCTCCTATTAATGAAGGAAAACAATACTTACACAACCTTTTTTTCAGAAAGACAGAGATGTGTCAACTTGATGTCACAGATGACAGTGGCATCAGGGGGTAATGCTAGACTGTTATATAGCACAAAACTATCACGCATCATATTTGTTCAAGAGCAAACAGTAGTAGAGATCTTTAAAAAGCATCTAACTGAGCACCATGCACAGTATGAAGTGACCAGCAACACAAATGGAAATCTAATGCCACCTGCAGCAGAAAAGCAATGAAAGAACTGTTGTGCAGGAACCAGAACGAATACCTGGATATAGTACCGTTACATTCAGTTTTGAACACGGATTCACACTTTCATTAAGTTCTATTCTATCTAATTTTTGGTGGAAGGACTATTTTATACCAACAGAAATATCAAATACATAACTTTATTAAAAAATCACTTTAAACCATAAATCACATCAAAATAAAGTTGCCTATTTGAAAACGTTTTCACATCAGAATCACTGAAACTCACGAAAGTGAGGATAGCCCAATCTGAACAGAACATCAAGACCTGGAAAGTTAGTAAACTGGCAAGAGACTATAACCACAAAAAAACTAACACAAACAGAGAGATTATCAACAGGCAATGGCTTCTGCCTTTCCAATAGTTCTGGCACCCAACATGATGCAGACTTTGGACACTAAAAAACTAGTCTTAGTAGGAGTCACACTACCACAAACTACTAGCCTTATCTGAGATCCTCTTCCTCAGACAGAGGAATACACTTAAAACATGACTTTCACAACACACAGCCGGATTTTACAACAGCCAGCAGAGCATCTCCACCAGACAAAACCCCATAGAATTAACAAATGAGAGTAGCATTCAGATGTACCCTTTCAGCATCAAACACCCATTCAGGAAAACAATTAACAGAAAGACTTAACAGAAGAATCCCCTTCCTCAAGGAAAAATGTCAACCAGTCAGGCCAATAAGGAGAGTTCAAACAGAAAAGGACAACACCCACCAGCCAGGTCCAGACCAGAAGAAACAGGACCAGCCCCCCACAAAAACCAACAAAATCAAAATCTGTAACCATTCCAGGACACCATTAATGGATGCAGAAACAAAGTACTAGAAAAAGGTCTTAGCTTTATTCCACATAATAGAAGCAACCTTGTCAATACAGTCACTGACCTTTTTTAAACAGCTTTATTGAATTATCAAATTTACATTTATACAAAAGTAATCAAACTGTATTAACAAATTAACATTAACAAACATTTCACTTCACATATATTGCTATATATCATATAACCTAAGCAACATATTACAGTCATTGACCTTAAGCTGTTTTTTTAGAAAACTGAGCCTTAAAATATTTTTTCATGAGAGAGAGAAGAGGAAGAGATGCCTTGGAGAAGGCAATGATCTATGGACAAAGCAGCAGGCAATGAACAACAAAAACAAATGGGGAAGCCTAGCACCTTCTGCCTCTGTCTGGGCATATGAAGATAAACATGAGGAAGAGATACATAGAATTTTAGCCAAATCTTGCAAGATGAAATTTTATAACTTCACACAAGAAGGAATATCAGCTATAAAACAACTATGTGAAGAGAAGACAAAGGATTAAGGAGGTGGCATCTTCACCACAGACAGAGATATACAATCAAAAAACTGAAGAGATTCTAAGGAATTAGAATTTCTACAAGAGAGTGGATATTGAGCAAAGTCACAAAAGCTTACAAAAGCATTGACATTAGACTTCTAGATAATGATTTGTTCAGCTTTCTGGCAGTCCCCCACCCTAGGATACCGCAATTTTATGGCATCCCAAAATCTCACAAAAATGTGGATATCCCTTCTTATTGCCCAGTGGTAGTAGAAGGTGGTTTAGTCACTGAAACTTTATCCATTTACATGGAGTTCTCCAAGGGAGTTCCCTCCTTCAGTTTGGACTCATTCAATTTCCTGAAAAAAAAAATCAAAGAAATAAAGACAACTAGAGATGATACTAGTCAAGATTGATGTGGAAGCCCTACACACTGTTCTTCCCCATAACAACTGCACTGATGCTGTGAAAGAGAAAATGAGCACAAGGACCAACACCAGCTACATACATATTGCAGCGACTGAAAATATGCTGGACCTCACGTACCAACAACTACTTTCACTTCCATCAGTAACGATACAAACAAACAAGGGGGGTAACTATGGGAGCTGCTATGGGCTCCAGGCTAGTCGATATAGCCTTAGCTAGATGGGAAGAGAACACCATCTCTTCCTCATAATTCTATCAATACATGGACTGTTACTATTGTTTTACTGACAATATTTTAATCACGTGGAAAGGTTCCCTGGACATGCTAATTAACTTTTTTCTTCTACATGGAAAACACCACAGATTTTTTTACACTTCACCAACCACTACAGTTAAAATAAGGTGGAATTCCTGTACTTCACCATCTATAAGGACAGAAATAAGGAGAAGCTCAAGAATGACCTTTACAGAAAACCTACACAAGTGAATCTATTTCTATATGCTAAGAGCATGCAACCCCAAATTACTAAGAAAAATGTCATCAAATTACAGGGAATGAGAACAGCCAGGGTCTCCTGAGAAATGGGCCAATTTTTCACCATCTTAGATCACCTCTTATCCAAGATTGGGAGAGGTGTGGAACTGTGAGCAACTAGCTTTTCTAAAAAAGGAAAGATAATTAAATTATTTTAATTATTTCATTTCTGCTTAAATATTTAAGAGCGCTTGTGACCTGTGCAGGGATAACTACTTTGTACTTTTTTGCTCTGTACCATCTTATTGCATGTTCTAGTTTGTTTTGGGGACCTTTGTAATTCTGCACTTCTATTTCCACCAGTAGAATTACTTGTAAAAGCTATTTCTTTGTATTTTAAACCCTGCTGGACCAAAGTCTTGTAGTTTAATTCACATTTGTGGTAGAACTGCATACTACTACTACCAGATTTGTGCCTTCATTATTTATTACAGCATTTTTCCCATAAACAGTGTTACTGGTAAATTTCTGCATTGGCTGGTGCCTTAAACTATAGTAGTTCAATAGTAAGAGAATTGTCCCTGTTCCAGTTTGTGCTTCAGTGCTTTTATATTCTGATTATCATTTACCTGCTTACATGCTGTGTCTGCCCCATCGCCCACTAACATATTAAACTAAAGTGTCTGAAAAGCTCCAGTATTGCCTTAATTTTATGGATAGCTCTCTAGCTAGCTCATATTTCCAGCACAGAGCTACTCCCACCAGTGTCTTTTATCCAG
The DNA here is from genome assembly GCF_019279795.1 of Protopterus annectens. NCBI lineage: Eukaryota > Metazoa > Chordata > Ceratodontiformes > Protopteridae > Protopterus > Protopterus annectens. The sequence goes on from NC_056733.1 coordinate 260,128,936, forward strand.
GACTTGCAGAGGTGTGGAACTCTGGAGTAACTAGCTTTTCAACAAAAAAAAAGGAAAGAAAATGAAATTATTTTAATTGTTTCAATTTTACTGAAATATTAGAAGACTTGTTTCCTGCACTGTGACACTACTTTGCACTTTTCTAACCTGCTCCATATGATTGCAGTTTTCAGTTTGTTCTGGGAACTTAGTTATTCTGCGTTTCTATTTCCACACACAGAATTTGTTGTAAACACTATTTGTTTGCATTTTAAAGTCTGCTGGGCCAAAGTCTTGTAGTTTAATCCACAGTTGTGGCAGAACTATGTAATACTACTACCAGATTTGTGTAGTAATCATTTATTACTGCATATTTCCATAAACAGTGTTACTGGCAACTTTCTGCACTGTCTGATGCCTTAAACTGTAGTAGAAGTTCAATAGTGAGAGAACTATCTCTGCTTCAGTTTGTGCTTTAGTGCTTTTACATTCTGTTTATCATTTGCCTGCTTGCATTCTGTGTCTACCCCATCCCTAACTAACACATTAAGCTAAAGTTTCTGAAAGAGTTCTAACATTGTCTTTATTTCATTGCTAGCCAATGTAGCTAGCCTGCTTGTTCCTTGAAAATTTGCCAACCTTCCCACCTTTTTGCTGTTTTTGTTTTATAACAAGACTGTGGTTCTGGCCTCCAACCCTTATGATGATCTGATTTCCAAAGTCCCTCCCTCCCTTCTTTCATTGCTATAGACTGTTGTATAAGCTATTTATGTACTCTTCCCACCCACTGTTTTCCATAGACCCATGAAACTAAGTGCCCACCCAGCAAACCGGTATTGTTCTTGAGTAAACCTCCTTTACTGCATACTGTTTCCTGTTCATTTTCCTAGAGCTCAGCAAACCTTGTATTCCTCCCCTGCATTTTAGAAGTATTTTACTTATATCCAGTGCCATCCAGGCAAAGTTAAGTACCTTTTATTGCTAAATCACTCTTAAGTTACCGATTTTTTTTGTAACCAAAAAAAAAATGCTCTTCCACTCACTGTTACTGTCTTGAAATTGTCTTCGGCAAGGCAATTTAACTGGTTTGTGTTAGCATTGCACTTTTCTTCTACTATGTTTTTACACCAACCGGACTGGTTTTTTTTTTTTTTCATTTTGTTGCAGGAGGTGTTTGCATGGTCTATCTGAGTTGGGAAATACACACAAAGGACTCAGTAGTGTACTCATTCTATTAGGCAGAGGGCTCATTATTTAGTTTTCTGTTTTCTTCTGTGATGCTATCAGTTTTGCATGTTTGAATGGGTTAGTACTGCCCTGAACAGTAGCAAACGCCTAGAAAGCAAATTTTCTCTGTATAACTATCCATAAAACTGTAACCTGTAAAGCAGCAATGTAGTGCAAAAACCTTGTTGACCAACAAAGCTTAGAGCAGCTAGCTGGGTCTCAAGTGACAACCCTACATATTGAGTAGAATTCAATATTGTGCAAACATTGAAGTTAGTAGAATTTAATACTGTTAGCTCAATCTGCTTCAATAAAGCACCCTTATTAGTCTGCATAGTCTGCATAAACAAAGCACCTTTAATACCCTTCTAAACCAAAATATCACCCCTTTTAGCTCACATATCAAAGGACAGGACATTATGGATATGCAATTTTATAACTTCTCAGTAGTCACCTTGATGGATATAGGCATCTTGAGACAATGTTTTACCGACAACCACTTACTTAATCGTTAAAGAATCAGACACAGTATGGGAGAGGTATAATTACATAATGATATTGGTGCTAAACTCTCGCATACAAGTCCACATCAGGTTGTTTAAAGCACACACACATCACCCACCTCAAGTAGCACACAGCACACACATAGATTAACATATGCTAAGGCATATAAAACCAATCTTCCTAAACAACAAAGATCACATAGACCACCTGCTGTCACCTGCTTCCCAAAGGCACTCAGAAAAAAACAACACCTAACACCACACATACTTTCACTCTCAGTGGAGCCCCAAGCACTAAGCCCCTAATCCAAGTAAACACACTTCTTAGGAGTCATGTCATAGGGGACTCCATTGTAAGATATACTGCCCCTCTAACCAGGCTGAACAAGGAGAAGATAGCTGTTAGTTGCTTATCTGGAGCAAGGCTCTACCAAATCACACATTTACTCAAGTCATTATATCACAGGTACCAGTATGATTCCATCATAGCCCATGTAGGTGTAAATGACCTGAGATGTACATCCCTGGACTATATGAATAGAGACATTATAGAGCTTTCAGACTATGTGTCTCAGGCTGGTATGACCCTGGTACTGAATAGCATACTACCATCACCTGATACTGAATCGCATACTACCATCAGTGAGGATGATGCCACAATATGAGCAAAAAAAAGATTGATTTCAAAAACTTGATATCTGTCAGGAGTCACTCTAAGGGGATCCAATATTTGTCAGCTGGCAGAACTTCCAAGATGGCTGCACATTAAGTAACAGCAAAATTCTATCTCTCACAGTGTGAAAACAGAAACTCAGCAGAGAAGGCCAGTAGACATTTGTGTTTATGGGCAAATTTCAGTAACTGGCTAGTAAGTGTACTGCCTGGATGCCAGGAAAAAAGAAATACAGAAGACCTGGAAAAAATCAGCTATAAAAACTGAAGTAGAAACATTGACTGGAGAAAGTTCTGCAGCTGTTCAGCAAAAAGCAATACAACCGCCAGACATGACTTCCAGTAACCTACAGGAAGATACAAGGCAACTGCACACAGACCTGGTTAAAATAAATGAAACACTGGTGGAGTATATCAACACAAACAATAAAACGCTGGAACAAATGGAAGAAGCTTTAAACATATATTCAGATGAGAACTAAAAACAAGAAACACCAACAAATGAAAAAAAATTTGAAGCAAGCAACCAGGCTCCACACAAATATTTAATGAATATTTGTGTGGATCCTGGTTGCCTGCTTCATTTTTGTTTTCATATATTCAGATGATGTGATAAAGCTAAAAAATCAGAGGATGAAATGAAGAAAAGGCTGGCTGAATATGACAATACTCAGGAACAGATGTGTCAAAAATAATAGAATTAAAGGACAGAGCATGCAGGGAAATCTGAGATTTTCAGCTTTATGAGAGAAGCTGAAAGGAACAGACTGCATTAATTTTATGAAAGTACAAAGCAACTCGACTGGTATTCTACAGCGGGAGTTGTTAGCTGAAAGGGCACATCATGTGTATGCTCCAGAACCTGGCTATTAGAACGCAACCTAGACCTTTAATAGTAAGATGCAATCCTACCAGCAGAAGGAGTTGATTCTGACAAACCTATTAAAAAACAAATAGTGAACCATTGAGGAAACCAGAGCTGGAAAATGCCTGTAAAAAAGTCACTGACTGTGCAGGATATCCACGCCAAAAAGCTTACCTGTAGGTAAACGAAAAGCGCTTTAATAAACTTCCTTGACTATTCGCGAGCTTCTTTTTTGGCGTGGATATCCTGCACAGTCAGTGACTTTTTTACAGGCATTTTCCAGCTCTGGTTTCCTCAACGGTTCACTATTTGTTTTTTACTAGTTTGCTTTGGATTTATTGGTTATGGCGTCTGACAAAACTATGGCAGAAGGGCAAAGTACTACAAGTGAAAGACAGCAGAGTGTGGAGAATGATTACTCATTGTACACCAGGCAGAAGATAAGTAAATTTATTCCACTGTTTAGGGAATATTGAGATACAGAGCTATAAAGATAAGACAAAACCAATTAGCACTTAATAGAAGTACAGGCTGCACCATGTGTCTTAGCATGGATAACCTTTCTTTTAAGTTAACTCAAGTCTATGAGTGTGGCTGTCAGTTTGGGACATTAGTTCCTATTAGGAGGGTAAAACTTCAATATTTGAAGATGTACATAGTTTGTGTATTAGTATTAAATTAATATGTTTAGGGGGTATTTTTTGTTTGTTTGTTTGTTTGAGGGCTTTCAATAAAACAAAAAGTTTTGTAAGATATGACACAGGCTCAAACGGATATGACAAAAAACAATTGTATGAAAGTTCAACCTGCCAAAAAGAAAAGTGTATGCACATAACACAAAAGGTGGAACTAGACATCATCATCTTCTTTCGGCTGTTCCCATTAGGGGTCACCACAGTGGATCATCTGTTTCCATTTCTTCCTGTCCTCTTCATCATGCTCTTTCACACCAACCGCCTGCATGTCCTCTCTCACCACATCCATAAACCTTATCTTAGGCCTTCCTCTTTTCCTCTTACCTGGCAGCTCCATCCTTAGCATACTTTTCCCAATATACCCAGCATCCCTCCTCAGCACATATCCAAATCAACGCAATATCGCCTCTCTTGCTTTGTCTCCAAACTGTCCAACCTGAGCTGACCCTCTAGTATACGGATTCCTAATCCTGTCCATCCTAGTCACACCCAGTGCAAATCTTAACATCTTTAACTCTGCCACATCCAGCTCTGACTCCTGCCTTTTCGTCAATGCTACCGTCTCCAACCCATATAACATAGCTGGTCTCACTACCCTCTTGTAGACCTTCCCTTTCACTCTTACTGGTACCCGTCTGTCACAAATCACTCCTGACACTCTTCCCCGCCCATTCCACCCTGCCTGTACTATCTTGTTCACCTCTCTTCCACACTCACCATTACTCTGGACTGTTGATCTCAAGTACTTAAACGCATCCACCTTTACCAACTCTACTCCCTGCATTCTCACCATTCCTCTTCCCTCCTTCTCATTTACACACATATATTCTGTTTTAGCCCTGCTGACCTTCATTCCTCTCCTCTCTAAAGCATATCTCCACCTCTCCAGGGTCTCCTCAACCTGGTCCCTACTCTCACTACATATCACAATGTCATCTGCAAACATCATAGTCCACGGGGCCTCCTGTCTAATCTAGACATTTAACAAAAAAGGTGTTACACATAAAAGTTGGGAATAATAACTTTTTAATACAATGCTTTCTGTAATGTCTTTAAATGTCAATGGTCTCAAAAATAAATACAAAAAAGAAAGAGCAGTGAACTACATTAAAATGTAGAGTGCAAGTAGCTATGTTACAGGAGACACACTTGGAAAAAATTGAAAAGTGAATATAAAGATATGTTTTCAGGATGGTTATTCAACGGAATATGAGGGACAAAGGAAAAGAGGGGTACTTACATTAATTGCAAGAGGAGCTCTAATAGTGATAGAAGAGGATAAAACAGATAATAATGGCAGATTATTAGTGCTAAGGGGCTACTGGCAAGAGAAGAGGATTACACTGGCATGTATTTATATTCCATCTAAAACTAGTTTAATGGAGCTTAAGAAAATTCTGGGAGAAATAATCAGTTTTTAGCAAGGAATATTACTTACAGATGGGGACCAGAATTTGATTTGCAGCAGTGAGCATGTGTCTGGGCGGCCAGAAGGGAAAGTTTAACAACGGAGGGTAAATTTTTGAAGAAATGTATGAAAATATTTGGTATGGAAGATATGAATTCACTAATAGGAGTTCAGAGTGAATTTACATATTATTCCCAAGATATAAAAACTTGGCTAGGTTAGACAGAATTTACATTTCACAGGAACATGTGCATTTAATGGAAGGTCTTGACATGCACCCAATAACTATTTCAGATCATACGCTAATAATAACTAAAATAAAAATAAAAATAAAAGGTAATGAAAAAAATGAGACATTGGAGCTTTTCCAACTAGCTGTTGAAAAGAGCGGAATTTAAGGAATGGGAAGTGGAGATTATTCAGGAGCTATTTGAGGGATAGAAATTTCTTCTGAAAATATAGCTAGGGAGTGGGATAAAATTAAAATGGGGTTTAAAAACAGGGTGGAAATAAAAGAAAGGGAGCCATGGTTAAGAGGTAACAAGAATTATTTAGAGGGACTGACAAATGTTAAACTATTGCAGAATGGGGGAATCACACAGAACCAGAAGAGGATCAACTGCAGAATGTTAAGCAGAAAATAAGGGATTACCTCGAGAATATGCATGAGTTTAGAAAGACTGTTGTTAAGCAACAGTTTTTTGATAATAAAACTAGTGCACAAAAACTGTTAGCATGACTCAGGCAACAGAAAGTAGAAAGGGTTGCTGCCAAGCTTTGGGAGCCTAGAACAAGGAAGGTAACAAGAGATCCAGTAGAGGTATTAGAAATATTTTGGAAATTCTCTGAAACAGAGAAATGTGGAAATCAGGAAAAGAAATGTTAAAGGAAGAATTAAATATGCCAAGGTTAAAGGTAGATGAGGCTCAATTACGAACGGTTAGGATAGGAGGAGATGAGATAAAAACTGTGATGTATAACCACTCTACTGGAAAGTCTCCAGGTATAGATGGTATTCCTCTGGAAGTATGGAAGCTAGGAGGGAAAAATTGGAAGGTTTTGTTTAACAATATTTTAAGAAGAGCAGAGAGAAGTACCAACATCCTGGAAGAAAGCAGTAGTAGCTGTAATAACTTAGGAGGGTAAAGATCCATCAGATCCAGCTTCATATAGGCCCAGTTCAATACTAAACCATGATTATAAAGTGTTCATGTCTATAATAGCTAAAAGAATGGCAAAAGTAATGCCAAAATTGACAGATATGGATCAATGTGGTTTTGTGGAGGGGAGGCAAACATTTGACAACATTAACAGAATACTGATTATCCATATGGAAGCAGAATGTAAGAAAATACCTTTGTTTTTGGTGGGTCTTGATGCAGAGAAAGCATTTGAAAGAGTAAGTTGGGACTTTATGAGCAGGGCAATGGAAGCATTTACATTTCCTGAAAAATATATACGGTTGATTAGGAGGCTATATGAGGGATTGGAGGTGAAAATTAAAGTGGGTGGGCTTCTCTCTGATAATTTTTGCTTGAGCCAAGGAATCCAGGCAGGGGTGTCATCTTTCCCCTTTGTTATTTGCATTATATTTAGAACCACTGGCAAAGAAAATAAGGGACTCAGAAATTTAAGAATATAATTGGTATAGAAGTAAAGAAAAGCAGATGATATTATTTTATACCTAAGAAGAAATCAGGTATACACTACCAAAGTACGTTCCAGGAAAAGCAGGAAGATGCAGAAAAGACAAGGAACATTCCACCACAGTGAAATAAACTTAAAACTGTAATATTTCACTGTGGTGGAATGTTCCTTGTCTTTTCTGCATTATTTTATACCTGACAAAAACAGAAACAGACAGCAAAGTGTTGTGGAAAATTCTGAGTTTCACATCTTTTCAGGATACAAAATTAATGAAGGTAAATCAAAGGCAATAGTGGTAAATTATGTACCCACATATGAATTGTTTCAGCAATATCCATATTTATAAGGACACAAATATGGGAGAACGCTGCACCCCGCCAATGTCTCATTCTACATGGTAAGGTCAAACCATAAAGTTGTCTCCTTCAAAGTCAAATCATCTCCATAATCCCATTAAATCTGTAACAGTTAGGAACTATTCCAAAAAATTATTAAGTGATAGACTGTCAAAATTCAATGCCTATCCAAACCACAAGAATACATCTGCCTAAGCTAAATTGCTCTCCAAAACTCTGTACAACCATGTCAATGGCTACATAGAGGATAATGTACTTAACCAGAAGTAAATCCAGAATTAGCACTAGAAACAAACCACCATGGGGACATCCCAAATTAGTCAGGATATAAAACAAAAAGAACAAATTATGGCAAAAATCAGGAGGGATAATTCCCATAAGGATACAAACTCTCTCATCAAAGTAAATAGGCAACTAAGAGGGCTAATTAGGTCAAACAAAGCCAACACTGAGGTTAAGCTATCCTTAACCATACTACTTTTTACAGCTATGTCAGAAACCTCAAGGGCAGCACACAGCAATGTGCTGAACTGGAGTTTAATGGTGCCACATTCACTGAACCTGACCATATAGGGAACCTGTTAGCGGACAAATTTAGTTACAAATTAAACCCCCAGCCATTCCCCCAATAATATACTCAAACATGACCCCTCCAACTATAAGTAGGGAGCATGTACTGGCTGTACTCACTAAAGCTAAAAACACGGTCTCAATGGGCCCCTAATAACATCCTAGGATGCCTCCTGAATAGTCTAAAATATGACTTATCAGGACCCCTGGAGTCATTATTTAACTATAGTCCAAATGTAGACTTTGTGCGATATGAATGGAGGACTGTGATGGTTGTCCCCCTTCATAAGGAGGACCTTCATCAGATCCTGGAAACTAAAGACCCATTAATCTGACTACTCTTATTTGCAAAGCCATGGAAAGAACTATCATAGAAGTGATCAACAAGGACATAGAAGATCAGGCCAGGGCATCAAGGAACTTCCCCTACTCATTGTTATTGTTGCAAGTGGGACCCATTTTGTAGAAGCTCTTCCAGTTTCTATTCTAGGCACAGAGATGGCCCAGAGAAACACGTAGGCAGATGGAGAAAGGAGATAATGGAGTGGTGAAAGAAATGGAGCAGAAAGCAAATATGGAGAACAGAGAATGTGTGGAGTACTCTGAGAAGATGTTTCAAAGAAATATGTCTGATGGAGTTGAGTTAGCAAATGACAAATATATAATTACAATCCTCCAGTCAAGAGGTTGTGGGATGATTTCCTTTGATACAGAGTGAGTCAGAAAATGAAATGGACATTTTCTGGAGGACATTATGGAGAAAATACAAAAGGAGGATGCAGAGACAATCCTGAAGAATAGTGGTGAGACGGGAACGAAAAATTATGCAGAGAAAGTAAAAGAAGGCAAAGGGAGAGTAGCAGAAAAAATGAAAAATGGAAGTACATGGTAAGGATTCAAAGTAAAGAAGACAAAGAAATAAACCAGTATGAAGTGTGGGACAATTTAATATCTCTTTAGGGTGTAAAACCACATGAGGTAAGAGCATTTTATCAAAGAAACATTTTGTGACATTACATTTGAGATTGTTTTTTTTAATGGGAAATTTTCTTGGAGAATATGAGAAAGAGAATGACTGTAACACATAGAATTGTTATATGATAAAAGAATTTAAAGGAAAATTCCACCTTCTCCAACTGTTTAACTCAACTCTTTGGTTGCTTATCTCCCTACAATACGATTCCAGTACTGTGTAGGTACCTGAAACCTGTTTGTACTTTATAAAACTTTCATTTCCTCACATTAGTATCACAGGAAGGGAAAGACAACCTGCTTTCAAGCTTAACTTCTCACATAATTGCAGAGGAATTTATCTACATGTGCAAGGCATACCACAAACACAGAAATTTGTAGTCAGGAGCTCAGGCTGCTGTAAACAAGACAGAGGTGTGAAACTGTTTTCCACTGTCTTTATGGCAGACAGGAAGAGAACTTACACTGATTCACAGCTGGTTCTAATGTAGCCATGCCTTTCATAGCAAACCAGAGCAATTAGATCACTTAGTGGTTCAAAGGCAGTTGTCACCTCTTTTGACAAATTTACTTAAGTAGCACTACAGTATTGAAATGCTAAGCTTTAAACTTTAAATGTGTGTTGTTTATACTCCTTTACATTTTAAGATGACTTGAATGTAGTATTAAAGATGTCTATGGACATTTAGAGAAAATTCAGAAATTATATTTTCTTGTAATTCTTGTAATGTATCAGCACATTTACCAAAGTGTACGGGGAGGCACTATCAAGTCATCTTGGACTACAAAAAGATACTTTGAACAAAGGCCTGCAATTTAGCAACTGTTTTGATTGCAGCTGTATAAAACCTTAGTATACTATAAAACAAGCCCTGAGACATACACAAATGAGGGCCATTTAAGAAATGAAAGTAGTCCTGTTACAGACAGTTCTTTAAATGAGGTAGATAAAGTATTAGGACTAGTAAATATAGATTCAGCTGCAGGACCAGATGGACTAGAGTAGCTAATGTATTACAATTAAAGGGACTGGCAAAAAAAATTATTAGAGATTTTGAATGCATGGTTAAATGAAGGTTTTATGTATAAAGAATTGGATCTACCTGACTGCATCGAAATCCAATATTACTGAATTACCCAAACCACACCATCCCCTCCCACCGCCCAATGTGTGGATCTGTGCCACCCACACCCCCATTAACTAAATATGCCAACTCTGAGATCACACTACAGTTGGGAAAAGGGCAAAGTTCATAGTCTTGCACAACAGGTTACTTACCCTGGGAAGATCTTCATTGGTCTGCTGATTCGATGAAGTGGTATTTCAATATGTTGAGTGTCAACAAACTGTGATTTGATGATATGTGATTCTGACAAAGTCAGAAAGACCCACAGAATGATGTAGTGTAACACTTAAATTTATAAGGAAGAAGGAAGACAGAAGACAATTAAAACCTGGAGACCGATAGTACTAACAATAATGATTACAAGATCTTTATGAAAATAATACAAAAAGAGATTTGAAACGAAAATGGAAGTTATTATAAAAGAGAGTATACAAAGTATAATGGGGAAGGGTTGTCAATAATTATTAATGATAGAGAAATTGTGGATGATATTATGAATAGAAAAGAAGAACTGAAAATCATGATAGGAGGATAACACATTTGATTCAATTGGACATGAAATCTTATGGGTAATAATATTATAATACAAGTGAGAAAGTTAGGAAATTATGTATGTCAGTGTATAGAAATAATAAAGTGAAATTACTTGAGGTACATATGAAGAGTAGTGTAAGACAGGGATGTCCAATGAGTTGTATACTCTTTGGATTAGTTATGAATGTGACAGAATGTGAAATAAATTACAAAATGAAGGAGGCAGGGTATATAACACCTGAAGGGTTAAGAATTCCAGTTCTGTTAACATTTGCAGATGACATTATAATAACTGAAAAAAAAAACAAAATTTGGATAAAGGAAGTAATAATTTGTTCAAATGAGTGTCTAAAGGTGATAGAGATGGCTTTACATAAAGAGAAAAGTAAAGGCTTGTGTGTTGTAGTAAAGGTGGGGGGGTATATATTTTACAATGAATTAAACTTCTGTGTTAGGTGTAACATTTGGGAATAAAGTAGTAAGTAGAATTTAACTGAAAAAAAAACAGGAGAATTAAAACCTCATTCATTATTCAATATCATTCAGAGGGCGGCTATGGTGGTGCAGCGGTTAGCAGTGTCACCTCACAGCAAGAGGTTCTCTGGTTCGATCCTAGGCTGGGGTGCCTTCTGTGCGGAGTCTGCATGTCCTCCCTGTGGCTGCGTGGGTTTCCTCTAGGTACTCCAGTTTCCTCCCACATCCCACAGACATGCTGTAGGTGGATTGGACACTATAAATTGGCCCTAGGTGTGAGTGCGTGCATGCGTGTGCCTTCTGTGGAAGGTTGGGCGCCGGGCAGGGAACTTGACACCATAAAACTCCACTGCCAATCATGAGTGGACAGGTGATCCGCTGTGGCGACCCCTAGCCGGGAGAAGCCGAAAGAAGAAGAAGAAATTATCATTCAGAAAAAAGGCTTATTTTATGAACTCAGTACTATACCACCCAACTTTCCTGAATTACTCGTTTTTACTGAGTTTTGGGGTCCAAGTAATGGGGTGCCACGATTCCCAAGTGGCAACCCTTCATTTCTGATTTTTTTTCTTTATTTTTATTTTTTTTTTTGCACTTTAGCTGATGTCATCACGTGCGCAATGATGTTACCTCATCAGGGCTACCAGCCTGTCGGAATTCAGCTCGCAGCGCACGTATTTTCCAGGTTTCCAGCTTGTTCAAATTCTTTGTGAGTGGGAACAAACCAGCCAGAAAGAAAGGCAAGGATTTATTTTTATGGCAAGAATGTATATGGCTCACAAGGATTTAGAAGGCTTGGTCAGATTTTTTATTTAGAAGGCTTGGGGTTCGCAAGGATTTATTTGAAGGCTCGGACAGTGGAAGGTATGAAGGCTCGGATTGTTTATTTAGACTGCAAGGATTTTTATTTAGAGGGCTCGATCACTTAGGTAAGCTGAAACATCATTATTTATGTTAGGAAGTATGTGAGAGTGTGTGTGTGTGTGTGTGTGTGTGTGTGTGTGTGTGTGTGTGTGTGTGTGTGTGTGTGTGTGTGTGTGTGTCTGTGTTCATGTTCATGCTCTAGACATGATTCCTTTCTGCTGCCAAGATGTTTTCCTCACCTTATGATAAGGGCACAGATATTCAAGGTTACTGTCAACAAAGCCTACAGGTACAAGGTAGCGCACGCCATTCACATGACTCTGTATTTTGCAGCTCCGAAGCTGTGCACTTTATTTACCTTCTTAATTATTACAGTTGTACATTTATCCAAGTAAAAAGGGTTGGGTCTGCCTTACGAGAAAGTGTGCTTGTTTTGCACTGGCTATAAAATGAAACAGTAAAGGAAAATGGCCTCATAAAAAAGCTGAGGAAAACTGTTAAGAACTGTATATGACCTTTCCATAAAGATGAGGGAAACTGTCCTTTTAAGAAGTGTTTAGTAGTGTGTATAAAAAGGCAGTCTTGGGGGTCTAGCGTACTTACTGCTAGGCACACAACGTTAAGAAAATACTCATTTGGAACCTACAAACAGCTTCCTGTTAACAGCATTTGTCTTTCACATGTGAACAGGGTTCTTACTTTCCTTAATAAAACTGGATTCTCCCATTACAATACACCCGGTGGCTAAAGGTGATAGAGATGGCTTTACATAAAGAGAAAAGTAAAGGCTTGTGTGTTGTAGTAAAGGTGGGGGGGGCTATATATTTTACAATGAATTAAACTTCTGTGTTAGGTATAACATTTGGGAATAAAGAAGTAAGGAGAATTTAACTGAAAAAAAAACAGGAGAATTAAAACCTGTTTCTTCTGGAGAAAATATAAATTATTTATAATTATAAATTATCATTCAGAGGGCAGCCATGGTGGTGCAGCGGTTAGCAGTGTCGCCTCACAGCAAGAGGTTCTCTGGTTCGATCCTCGGCTGGGGTGCCTTCTGTCCGGAGTCTGCATGTCCTCCCTGTGGCCGCGTGGGTTTCCTCCAGGTACTCCAGTTTCCTCCCACATCCCACAGGCATGCTGTAGGTGGATTGGACACTCTAAATTGGCCCTAGGTATGAGTGCATGCATGCGTGTGCCTTCTGTGGAAGGTTGGGCGCTGGGCTGGCAACTCGACACCGTAAAACTCCACTGCCAATCATGAGTGGACAGGTGATCCGCTGTGGCGACCCCTAGCCGGGAAAAGCCGAAAGAAGAAGAAGAAGAAGAAATTATCATTCAGAAAAAAGGCTTATATTATGAACTCAGTACCATACCACCCAACTTTCCTGAATTACTTGGTTTTTACTGAGTTTTGGGGTCCAAGTAATGGGGTGCCATGATTCCCAAGTGGCACCCCTTCATTTCTGATTTTTTTCTTTATTTTTATTTTTTTTCGCACTTTAGCTGATGTCATCACATGCACAATGATGTCACCTCATCAGGGCTACCAGCCTGTCGGAATTCAGCTCGCAGCACACGTATTTTCCAGGTTTCCAGCTTGTTCAAATTCATTACGAGCGGGAACAAACTAGCCGGAAAGAACGGCAAGGGTTTATATAGCTCACAAGGATATAGAAGGCTTGGTCAGATTTTTTATTTAGAAGGCTCGGGGCTCGCAAGGATTTATTTGAAGGCTCGGACAATGGAAGGTATGAAGGCTTGGATTGTTTACTTAGACTGCAAGGATTTTTATTTAGAGTGCTCAATCACTTAAGTAAGCTGAAACATCATTATTTATGTTAGAAAGTGTGTGTGTGTGTGTGTGTGTGTGTGTGTGTGTGTGTGTGTTCATGTTCATGCTCTAGACATGATTCCTTTTTGCTGCCAAGAAGTTTTCCTCACCTTATGATAGGGGCACAGATATTCAAGGTTACTGTCAACAAAGCCTACAGGTACAAGGTAGCGCACGCCATTCACATGACTCTGTATTTTACAGCTCCGAAGCTGTGCACTTTATTTACCTTCTTAATTATTACAGTTGTACATTTATCCAAGTAAAAAGGGTCGGGTCTGCCTTACGAGAAAGTGTGCTTGTTTTGCACTGGCTATAAAATGAAACAGTAAAGGAAAATGGCCTCATAAAAAGCTGAGGAAAACTGTTAAGAACTGTATATGACTAGGGTTGCCAGATTTCTTTGTGGCTAAAACCGGACTAAGGTCACGCCCCTTGCATCACCCATAACTCCACCCACCCCACCCCCTCTCCCACACATGCCCCACCCCTTTGTGACATCACAGTGACATCAGATGATGGGAACACCCACTTTCTGTTCTGGATGTCTGATTTCAGCTGATTTACTATGCTTTTCTGTAAAAAAGCATAGTAAATCAGCCAATTTAACACACTGACAGTCTGTTTCCTTTTGTAAAACAGAATACTGGACTTTGTACAGTGTTTTCCTGACTACCAGAGACTTGCAGCCTCCCAACTCCAAGGTCACCTACAGAAGTTCTGTAGGTGACCTTGGAGTTGGGAGGCTGGGACAAAAGGACAGTGGTATGCTTGTATCCCTGCATCCTTTTTTAAAGTAGATGGATGGGGGGCAATAAAATACACGACAAACCCCTCACATAAAGTAAAAGAGCAAACAACATTCTTCAGCGTTTGGGCTGATTACAAATTACTGTAGCAGAACACTAACCTGGTCACAACACCTCAACATGTACCGTTTCTCCGATTTCAAGGTACAACAACGCTAGATTCAAAGCATCAAATAGTGTCTCCTAAGGACACATTTACAACAACAGGTGCACCGGCGTGCCCCTCCCCACAAACGGGAGTGCTATAAGTTTATAAAGTAAATGCTATTGCCTGGCTTCTGAGTGTTGTAATAAAAATATGATCATATGTGAGATATGTCATTTGGCCAATTTACCAAACGTAAAATAATATTTAAATAACAAAACTTGAAAGGAAAACACATAAAAGCCAGAGACTGAGACTGCAAACACTCAAGAGAAACAGGCTGTGCCTTTACAACAGACGAAGGCCGTTGTCCTGAATCTGGGACACTTGACTAAACGTAAGTAGGATTCGATAGTTCGGTGGTCACTCAAACATGTATACTATAGGTGCTAAATCCTTTATCGGTTGTGGTTTACTCAAAATGCGACGTTTTATACATTGTTGCCTATAACAAAAATGTGTAGTATCTAGCGGAATATAAACCAAGAACAGATATGTGCTTTACTAAACACCAGGAAGTCAAGAAGCCTAATTAAAGCAAATAAAGGATAATAGAAATAATATCTAATTTCAGCTATAATATCTACTTTCATTTGCCAGAAGGAAGCACAGAATGATTAAAATCAGCTACTTGATTTAGCTTTTCTCCTCTCTGCTCGTCTTGCCATCATCTTCCAGCTCAGCAGGAGCCAGAGTTGGCATCTTATAATTGCAAACCCAAGGATAAAAAGTACAGATCTTGAAATTATACAGATTCATAACTTCCCTTGCTCAACCCTATCTCCAGCACCATCTGTAGCCACAGCTGCCTCTGTGAATACTCCTGTGAAGCAAGCTGATCGCGTTCACTAAGCCAGCCTTTTGTCTTGCATTCTACAAAAAACTGATCAAACATTTACACACACAACTTCGCTATCCACCAAACCTCATTATGTTTTTTATTCCACCTATCAGCCAGATGTGTTTATGTGCTGGCATGCAGGAAACAGTGGTATGACCTTCTTGTTAGGGTTCTCATTCCCTGGTCAGAGGACACAAATACAGCTGATGGTGTTGAATCCGTTTGCAAAAAAGCGGCAGGTTGAGGTGATATTCCCTCCAAACGCAATCTAACATTGCAAGTCAGCAATTGCATTGCCTTACCTCCGCTGTTGGCTTCTGTGTGAATGTGCATCCTTGCTTCTTCTTGTTGGCAAGTTCCTTCGTAGCCCCTCAAACTTGAGTAGATGAACTCGGAGAGCTAAAGACGAGAACTCCGGTCTCTTTGTATTGCCTCTCAAAGACTGGGCATCCTTGCTGGCAGACTGGCGCTCTCTCCTTGAAAAGAACAGGAGAAAAGGAGTGAAAGAGGTTGATGGCAAAGCTCGTTTGGCTGACTGAGGCGGAGAGAGAAGGCTCAAGTCTTATCAAGGCTGAACTGAATTGCTCTGAGCTTGCCCACAGCAAAGCTTGCAAAGGCTGGCACACAAGTAAGTCAAGTCTGAAGCACATGCAAGCATTCAGATGAGATGCAAGGAAGTGGGTGGCTGGCTTGTCCTCTCCCTAATGGTAACCTCTATCGTGGTCGTCGTGGGCAATTCTGTCCACATAACTGCTGTTTCTGCTTTTAGTTCCTTAAGATCGTTATATTATGCACTACTGCTCAGGGAGGTTGAGGAACATATATATCTTCTCTCTGCTCAGCTCCAGAGCTCTAGTATGCTGCTGGACAATGTCCTCTACCACCTGGCTGCTCTGCTGCCACATGGACATAGTTAGCCCGCTCTTCACGGTCACGGAACTGCTAGCTTAAAATTTGGCGCGAGTGAGTGAGTCTGACTGCAAATTAGAATTACTTCCTTCCACGGCCCACGCTGGTGTGGTGTTGTAAGCACGCATGATTCTCCTTAAAGGAGAAGACGGCGCTAATACCACCACAATCGCAATCAACGGTACCTGGCTACCTGCTGCAGCTGTAAAAGTGGGAGGTCGCTCGCTCACGGCACAAAAAACCGGACTTCATATGTCCGGTTTCGAATAATATTTGTAACCGGACAATTTGTAAAAAAAACGGACAGTCCGGTCAAAAACCGGACAGCTGGCAACCCTATATATGACCTTTCCATAAAGATGAGGGAAACTGTCCTTTTAAGAAGTGTTTAGTAGTGTGTATAAAAAGGCAGTCTTGGGGGTCTAGCGTACTTACTGCTAGGCACACAACATTAAGAAAATACTCATTTGAAACCTACAAACAGCTTCCTGTTAACAGCATTTGTCTTCCACATGTGAACAGGGTTCTTACTTTCCTTAATAAAACTGGATTCTCCCATTACAATACACCTGGTGGCTAGAGGTAGTCAGGCTCAAACCCTGTACCTTGGGTACAGGGTAAAAAGAGCCTAAAGTCCCTAGCCACCACCACTTGTAAATTTGCCCCTCATATTTTTCATATGAGACCGTTCCTCATAAAATCTGTGGTTTTCAGGATTTTTGTGGAAAATCACTGCACTGCAGGATTGAATTAATTAAATAATGACAGGCATTTGAATTTCAGACTTCATATTCTTCAGAAAATAAATGGTAACACAAAACCTTTTATTCTAGCAATTTTCTAAGTTTATAAGATCAGTATTTTAAATTTGTCCCTTAGGACTGTATTCCCCCATTATTGGCTTTGTCCATGTTTTTTTGTGCAAAGAGGTTGAGAGCTATGGAGAGAAGTGAGAACTGAATTCACTAAATAATAGCCATTTAAGTTTCAGTCTTCCTATCTTTTGTGAAACTGTTGATTTAGCATAGTAGTATGTTGCTCTAACTGTAGTGTACAAGGTCCTGGGTTCGAGACTTCCCAGTGAAATGCATGGTGATAACACATTTTATTTTAGCAACTTTCCAAAATTATACGCGCAATGTTTAAAATGTGTCTCTGTTTTTTGGCCTTTTGTATCTACCCCCCCCCCCCAACAAAAAAAAACTGAAATTGAAAAGAAGTGTGAGAACCTGTGCAAGATGCCTATGGCTTACACTACCGTCATTCTATTTAAAGTGCGGGTGTGGACACACTGGAAGTAGACTATTATGATGGAAATGTTCTGAATTGGGCAGTTTTGTCATTATTGGTTTATGCATTTTGTTTCATTGCCTACAGCCTACTGGAAAAATGTACAAACAGTAAATTTAAAATGCGCTCTGTCTAACAAGTGTGCTGCATTATACAAGGAATATAATTTAATAAAGTCGGGAAGGTGTATCAAAGAAAACATGTATGTTTCATGTTTTGTGTGTAAGGGGCCAATGATTTGAAAACAGCCCAAAGGTAATCTTTATCCACCACTGGCCAAATGCATTTTCTTTGAATGTGGTGTGGGTTGCAATGCTATTTCAATGAATGTGAGTATCAAGGGCAGAGATGTTTTAATGCCAAGTCTATTTTCGTTGTGAGACAGTGTTATTTTGTTTAGCAGATGTCTATTGGCGTTTGTGCATTGGGCTGTAAAATGTAAAAATAAACTCCAAATAATCATTGTAATAGTAAAGCAGTACGCACACATTAGTGTTTATGGTAAATGGGCGAAATAGCCAGGTAACGGGACATTGGAATTGCTGCAGGGGGACTCTGGTGCCATATTTTGGTTGTCTGTTCTTCACTTTGCATTTGAAAGTTGGATTCCCACAATCCCATTGGAGTGGGCGAGGTTACATAATTATGTATGCAAATTGTATGTTAATCAGCGTACAGATTTGTACCTATTTTTCATGGGCCTTGTCCAGATTTTCGATGTTTCCAGGTTGAGAGGTATGCTCAGTACTGACAGAAAAAATAGCATACTTAAGTATATTTATGTTGACAACAGTATTTAAAAATTAATTACTGCAGATCTTTTTTTCATTTATATAAGGTTTTAGATTAAACTCAGTAAAAAGAGGAGTATGTAAATAAAGAGGATGGCAGTTTAGGGTTAATTAGCCCAGTGTTATATGCTACTTTATTACATTTGTACAAAGTGTTTAAGTTGTAAAATGAAAAAGATGAAAGATTAGTAGTAAAAATGTATAAACAGAAGTATGGTAAATTTGGGGGTACTGAAAAAAACAGTAAAAGAGAAGAGAGTACAAATTTGTTTAACGGGAAAATTCCAACTGGACGCAGGTCCTTTTTCAGCAGATGCTCGGGGAGAAAAGCTCAACATCATGTACATGATAAACAGAGATACAAAGTTGCAGCAATAGTAAACATTACAGGTTGTTGGCTTTAATACAATAACAAGATATTGCTTATCAACAGTCTTCTTCTTCTTCTTCTTCTTTCGGCTTTTCCCGGTTAGGGGTCGCCACAGCGGATCACCTTGTCCGCACATTGAATGGCAGTGGAGTTTTACGGTGTCGAGTTGCCAGCCTGGCGCCCAACCTTCCACAGAA